>NC_062532.1:22876763-22916763 GCF_022655615.1 Tachysurus fulvidraco
GAGAGAGAGAGAGAGAGAGAGAGAGAGAGAGAGAGAGAGAGACCACCAGAGTAAGAGATAGAGATGGAGAGAGAGAGAGAGAGAGAGAGACCCACAGAGTGAGAGATAGAGACGGAAAGTGAGAGAGAGAGAGAGAGAGAGAGAGAGAGAGAGAGAGAGAGAGAGAAGAGAGAGAGAGAGAGAGACCACCAGAGTAAGAGATAGAGATGGAGAGAGAGAGAGAGAGAGAGACCCACAGAGTGAGAGATAGAGACGGAAAGAGAGAGAGAGAGAGAGAGAGAGAGAGAGAGAGAGAGAGTGACAGAGAGAGAGACACAGAGGTGAGAGAGAGAGAGACAGAGAGAGAGACACAGAGGTGGGAGAGACAGAGAGAGAGAGAGAGAGAGAGAGAGAGAGAGAGAGAGAGAGAGAGAGAGAGAGAGAGAGACAGAGAGAGAGAGAGAGAGAGAGAGAGAGAGAGAGAGAGAGAGAGAGAGAGAGAGAGAGAGAGAGAGAGAGAGAGAGAGAGAGAGAGAGAGAGAGAGAGACAGTGAGAGAGACACAGAGAGAGAGACAGAGAGAGAGAGAGAGAGAGAGATGGAGAGAGACAGAGAGACAGAGAGACAGAGGGACAGAGGGACAGAGAGAGAGACAGTTCATCTTAACTCTTCTCTGCATCCGTGTGCTGTTTATATCTTTATGTTCAGTGACGATGCACAATGGCAGCTTCAGTTTAAAGCACACGTGTGTCAGTGAGGCTCAGGACAGACGGGATAAAAAGGAACAGAGCCTGAAATCCCCTCTGTGGGCTTGGAGCCCTTTTTAATATGAATGGAAATAACAGTCAATTTTCCTTGCAGATATTTTTTAACCCTTTCACTCCTGTGACCTTTGACCTGTGACCCTTGCAGTACTCACTGGTGTCCACTACTGGCTTCCACTTGTTGCTCCACTCGTTGAGCTGCTGAGCGTAAAGTCTCTCCACCCGAGCTCGCTCCTGAAAACACGTCACGATGTCGTTACACGCCTGGAAGGAGTCTTCTGTCCTCTTCACTGTCTGCTGGTAGTTTCCAGGCTGAGAGAGAGAGCGAGAGAGAGAGCATCGGTGGCAGGTAGAAGATAGGTGGCGGTGGTAAAAGAGAGTATGAGATAGAGAGGTAGAGAGAGAGGGAGAGATGCGAGAGATGAGAGAGCAGTAGAGAGTAGCACGGAGAGAGACGAGTAAGTGGCAGAGCGCAGGGGAGGGTAGGGGAGAGCGAGGGTGCGCTACAGAGGGTGTCTGTCGATCTCTCTCATTTTTCTCCCTTTCTCTTCCGCTCTCATCTCTCTCTCTCTCTCTCTCTCTCATCTTTACTCTCTCTCTCTCTCTCTCTCTCTCTCTCTCTCTCCCTCTTTTCTCTCTCCTCTCTCTCTACTTTGTGTTCGCCTCTCTCTTTTTCTCTCTCGCTCTCTTTTTCTCTTCTCTCTTTTTCTCTCCTTTTTTCTCCTCTCTCTCCCTCAGACTACATGCAGATGCGACACGGCCTACTACGCGCCTCTCTCCACTCGCTCTCTCTCGCGCTATACCCTGTCGTGCTTTTTTCGTGCTTCTCGACTTTTTTTGTCTCCCTCTCCTTTCTCTTTCCTCTCTCTCTCGTTTCTTATCACTCTTTTCTTGTATCTCTCTCCTTTCACTCTCTTGCTCTTTCACTCTTGTTTCTCTCCTCTCTCTCTTCTTTCTTTCGCGCTCTCTCTCTCACTCTCTCTCTCTCTCTCTCATCTGCACTCCTCTCTCTCTCTCTCTCTCTCTCTCTCTCCTCATCTCTCTCTAGATAGCTTTATTCAGGCAGTGAGACACAGGAACTTTATCCTGCTCTACCTCCTGGCTGTGACTCTGGAGCTGCAGCTTCGTCTCCAACATCACATATTTGCAGAGAGACATAAAGTCAGAAACAGAGGGACGTCCAACACGCTAACGTCCAACACCCTGTTAGTCTAATAAAGAAAGAAAGAAACTTTCAACCAAGATTGTGGCTAAAGACAGCGGCGTAATCAGACATGTAACACATAAAAACCTTTTTATAGAGTCTTCACTTTCAGCGAGGATGTTTACTTCCTGTTTACTTCCTGTTTACTTCCTGTTTACTGAGTCTGAGTTTCTTTACTTTTGCATGAGAAATAAAAGTCAAATATGAGGTTTCTCTTGGTTTAGTTGCTTGCTTGCTTTTGCTGCTACAGCAGGTTCTATTCTTACAGCTGTTCTTCAAACTCCTACTCATTAAGCAGATGTTGTGGTTGGTCCTTCTGGTAGACCCTTACAAGATTGTACAATGTTTACACAGAAGAACCTTTAACTATCAGAAGGAACCCTGAGGAACATTTAAGTGTGGTCGTGGATGTGACCTCATTTACACCGATCAGTAAGAGTTCCTTCAGCGTTCTTCAGATGGTTCAATTCCACTTCCATTCATTCTTACTTCAAGAAACTCTAAGAAGCATCACAGTGAAACCAAGAAACACAGAATGTCAGACACTAAGGAAGGAACACTGTAGAGGAACCGTGAGGAACCCTGAATAAGCTGGAATGAAGGACAGAAGGGAAGAATGAGGGAAAGGGATCGTGTAATGACATTTCCACTGCCTCCTGTTTGTTGATGTGGACTCTGGAACACACTTGTCTTTTTGCCTGACGCCTGGTGTCTTATCTTCCGACATCACTATCTGCCTTCTTTATCTCTCTCTTCCTCTATCTGTCTATCTTTCTTTTTTCAGAAAGTTTGCCTTTCATCTCCACTATCACACGTCCTCCTGAATCTTTCTTATACCTCCCCATCTCTCTCTCTCTCTCTCTCTCTCTCTCTCTCTCTCTCTCTCTCCCTCTCTCTCTCTCTGAGTCCACTGTGGTTTGTCCATCTCTCTTCTTCTTTCTACTAAAGAAAACAAAAACAACTGAGGATTCTATGCAGTCAGCCATGACCACCGGATCATCGCTCGCCAGCCAATCAGAGCAGCCCACTTTCATGGTACCTCACAGAAACACTCTGTTGTGTCTCACAGCATCAAACACCAAACACATCAACAACACCAGGCGAGAAGAACTCAGAACAACAGAACACTGTGTGGGGCCCCAGAGAGGAGCCAAGGAGCTACAGGGGCCCTGCATGGTCAGAGACTTTTTACCTAGTGAGTTTCCAACCAAGTCACCATAGCTGGACACTGAGGGAGACAGTGAGACAGACAGTGAGACAGACAGTGAGATGGTACAGTGAGACAGACAGTGAGACAGACAGTGAGACAGACAGTGAGATGGTACAGTGAGACAGACAGTGAGACAGACAGTGAGACAGACAGTGAGATGGTACAGTGAGACAGACAGTGAGATGGTACAGTGAGACAGACAGTGAGATGGTACAGTGAGACAGACAGTGAGACAGACAGTGAGACAGACAGTGAGACAGACAGTGAGATGGTACAGTGAGACAGACAGTGAGATGGTACAGTGAGATAGACAGTGAGACAGACAGTGAGATGGTACAGTGAGACAGACAGTGAGACGGACAGTGAGATGGACAGTGAGATGGTACAGTGAGACAGACAGTGAGACAAACAGTGAGACAGACAGTGAGACGAACAGTGAGACAGACAGTGAGACAGACAGTGAGACAGACAGTGAGACGAACAGTGAGATGGTACAGTGAGATGAACAGTGAGACAGACAGTGAGACAGACAGTGAGACAGACAGTGAGACAGACATTGAGACAGACAGTGAGACGGACAGTGAGACGGACAGTGAGATGGTACAGTAAGACGAACAGTGAGATGGTACAGTGAGAGAGACAGTGAGACAGACAGTGAGATGGTACAGTGAGACAGACAGTGAGACGGACAGTGAGATGGACAGTGAGATGGTACAGTGAGACAGACAGTGAGACAAACAGTGAGACAGACAGTGAGACGAACAGTGAGACAGACAGTGAGACAGACAGTGAGACAGACAGTGAGACGAACAGTGAGATGGTACAGTGAGACGAACAGTGAGACAGACAGTGAGACAGACAGTGAGACAGACAGTGAGACGAACAGTGAGATGGTACAGTGAGATGAACAGTGAGACAGACAGTGAGACAGACAGTGAGACAGACAGTGAGACAGACAGTGAGACAGACAGCGAGACAGACAATGAAAGAGACACACTGGGAGACTGAAGGAAATGTCCGTGAGCTGATCTGAATTGGAATCAGTTTCTGTTCAGTGAATAAGCATGAAGTCGAGAATAGAATAAAGAAGAAAAAAGAAAAACTTCATTCTAAGAAAGTTGGCAGGAGGAAACTGAAACATCTCCCAGAAGACAGATGTGTCTCTAAACGAGAATAACGTTAAAGCGAAGCTTGTTTTGGGAAGTTGAACATCTTCCTTACTGCAGTTTACAGAGCAGCTCTGTGGAAATCTCCGACATGAGCGTTGTCATGGTGTTAGTTCGTGGAGACAGAAATGAATTTAGAGCGACGGAAATAAAAACGTCCAAATCAGTCAGAACACAGACGACAAAAAACATCCAATCAAATCAAAGCAAACCATTTCAACAGAACTGTAATTAGAAGACAACAAAGTCCATTTAGAGCTCAGAGGGTAGGACATTTACAGCATTAAGGAAACCAGCATGAAAAAAAAAACAACCAAAAAAGACAGAACGAAGCACCAATTAGAGCAGAGAAAACAAGTCATTATCCAATCACAGTACAGACATCACAAAACATCTAGTCAGAGTTCAGAGGAAAATAAAATGAACAACTCACAGCATCAGAGCACAATCATCCAATCAGAGCACAGAGGACACACAAGCGTCCAATCAGAGCACAGAGTAACACAATCATCCAATCAGAGCACAGACTAAACACAATCATCCAATCAGAGCACAGAGGACACACAAGCGTCCAATCAGAGCACAGAGGACACACAATCATCCAATCAGAGCACAGAGGACACACAATCATCCAATCAGAGCACAGAGGACACACAATCATCCAATCAGTGCACAGAGGACACACAATCATCCAATCAGAGCACAGAGGACACACAATCATCCAATCAGAGCACAGAGGACACACAAGCGTCCAATCAGAGCACAGAGGACACACAAGCATCCAATCAGAGCACAGAGGACACACAATCATCCAATCAGAGCACAGAGGACACACAATCATCCAATCAGAGCACAGAGGACACACAATCAGAGCACAGAGGACACACAATCAGAGCACAGAGGACACACAATCATCCAATCAGAGCACAGAGGACACACAATCATCCAATCATTGCACAGAGGACACAAGCGTCCAATCAATTCAATTCAATTCAATTTATTTGTTTAGCGCTTTTAACAATTTCCCATTGTCTCAAAGCAGCTTTACAGAAGTATAGAAACAGAAAAGAGAGAGAAATAAATAAATATATAATAAGAAGAAGAATACAAGGATTAAAATAAATAAATGAATATATACAATTAAAGTTTAAAATTAATTAAAAAAAATATTAACTTAAAAATACTTAAAATATACTTATCCCTATCCCTAATAAGCAAGCCGGAGGCGGCAGCAAGAAAAAACTCCCTGAGATGATAAGAGGAACCTTGAGAGGAACCAGACTCAGAAGTGAACCTCATCCCCATCTGGGTGACACTCTACAGTAAATAGTGTAAATGTAAATAATGTCCTTTCTACGACAGTTTATAACAGTGCAGCCAAGAGCTCCTGAGGAACTAATGGGTCATTGTAAACTGTGAGTTCAGCTCAGACCTGATTGCTGATAAACACCAGAACATACAGCTGACTGACACAACATTGGTACAGAAGAAGACATGACAGTCTCCGGGTGGCTTCATACACAACAACCCCATGAGACACTGATGATCATGAAGATCAATCCCTGACAGGGTGACCACCAATCAGGGCACAGATTACACACAAGCATCCGATCAGAGCACAGAGGACACATAAGTATCCAATCAGAGCACAGAGGACACATAAGTATCCGATCAGAGCACAGAGGACACATAAGTATCCGATCAGAGCACAGAGGACACATAAGTATCCGATCAGAGCACAGAGGACACATAAGCATCCAATCAGAGCACAGAAAATGTCTGACGTAAAAAAAAATAAAAGCATCAAGTATATTTATAAGTTTATAAGTTAAATATTTGACATTTAAATGAAAATTATTTTGTTTGAAAATAAGATTTTTATATTTTACTCAATTAAATTTATTCAAACTTTTAAGTTGACATTTCACTTTAATAATAATTAATTAATTACTAATTAATTAGCACAAGCATTAACGAGCAGAATAGTGGGATGGAAATAACTTCATGCTTGTTGTCATGGTGATATTTTGATGTTAAAATGTTCAAACTGATGTACATTAAAGTATTTATGTAGAAGATCATCATGACTGCAGAGCAGCTCTCACCATCCAGAAGCTCCGGTGTGCTGAGTCTTCTGGGCCGTTCTGCTGTTGGACCGACGACATCCTGAGTCCTGAAACAAAGCACAAAAAATGGTTCAGAGGTTCAGATTTAAATTCTCTGGGAGAAAAAATCATCTTCATCATCTTATTAAATCATCATCGTGATCAGAGGCTTCATCTATAACATCTATGTTGTGAAGCTGACACACACTCACTTCATCATTATATTTATTTATATATTATTAAGATGTAAACCTGTTATAATGCTGTTATAAACCTGTTATAATCCAGTTACAAACCTGTTATAATGCTGTTATAATCTTGTTATAATGCTGTTATAAACCTGTTATAATCCTGTTATAATCTTGTTGAAATGCTGTTATAAACCTGTTATAATCCAGTTACAAACCTGTTATAATCCTGTTATAATGCTGTTATAATCTCGTTATAATGCTGTTATAATCCTGTTATAAACCTGTTATAATCTTGTTATAATGCTGTTATAATCTTGTTATAATGCTGTTATAATCCTGTTATAAACCTATTATAATCTTGTTAAAATGCTGTTATAATCCTGTTATAATCCTGTCATAAACCTGTTATAATCCAGTTACAAACCTGTTATAATCCTGTTATAATGCTGTTATAATCTTGTTATAATGCTGTTATAATCCTGTTATAAACCTGCTATAATCTTGTTATAATGCTGTTATAATCCTGTTATAAACCTGCTATAATCTTGTTATAATGCTGTTATAATCCTGTTATAAACCTGTTATAATACTGTTATAATGCTGTTATAATCTTGTTATAATGCTGTTATAATCCTGTTATAATCCTGTCATAAACCTGTTATAATCTTGTTATAATGCTGTTGTAAACCTGTTATAAACCTGTTATATACTATTTCATCATTTAAAAGTAAAGTTTTAAACTTAAAATAAAGAAAAAAGATTTATAAAGTTTTAATTTGTGAATAAACAGAGTTTGAGTCCTCCATCTGTTTGAGAGATTGTGTTCAGAAAATCTGTGTGTGTGTGTGTGTGTGTGTGTGTGTGTGTGTGTGTGTGTGTGTGTGTGTGTGTGTGTGTGTGTGTGTGTGTGTGAAGTGTGCAGTGTCGATTCTAAGCTTTATTTTATTTAAAGTAGAGTTTATAGACTGGAGCAGATGGAGCGCTGCCACGAACACGAACACATTTACACTCGCTTTTACATCATCACTGTTCCCTCCTGCAGTCGAGTCCTTTCCCAAAACCTCACAACCTGCAGGAGTTTATTCTTCTCACACATCAGCGAACTGACAAATATTACAAGTGTTTATATATTAACGAACAAAACGTTGTACTGTTTATGTGTTTATGGTTAAAATGAATGTTGTGGGAAGAGTTTTAAATCTCAGCTTTAAACACGTCCTCTTCCTCTGACACTGGAGACTCCTTTCACAAACTGTAAACATCTGAAACATCATTCCTGCAAATATGAATAAATACATCTGCGCGTTGGGGGTTTTTCTTGTTTCTTTCCTTTTTTCTGTGTGAAGAAGAACAATTTGTTTCAGACGTCTTCCCTTCTTCATCTCGTGAGAAGAAACTGAAATGGACTGAGTATTCAGATTATCTCGCGGTAGCTTGAGTTATTTTTTTGTGTTACTGTGTATGTAGTTCACAATCTTGGACCAATCACAGAACAATATGCAAATCATATGCAAATGTAGCTTCCTTTACATGTAGAAGAAAAACATGTGTGTGAAGCTGTGATGAATGTTTATCGCACTAGCACATCTTGTGAGATCTTTTTACTGCTCACACACACACACACACACACACACACACACACACACACACACACACACACACACACACACACACACACACACACACACACACACTCACACAGGAATCCAAACTACCCCCTGCCCACAATCCCTGGTGTGGAAACCAGAGCCATCCCAAAATAAACAGGGGTGAAAGTTCACATGAGCAGCACACACTAGCGCTCGCTTTGGGCGTTGGCTCCGAGAGAGCGTGTGTGTGTGTGTGTGTGAGACAGAGAGAGATGGATATATATATATATATATATATATATATATATAGAGAGAGAGAGAGAGAGAGAGAGAGAGAGAGAGAGAGAGAGAGAGAGAGAGAGCATGCACAGCTTTAAAAACACATGTGGATACCATGTGGGCACACACACACACACACACACACACACACACAGACTCACACACACACACACGCACACACACACACACACACACACACACACGCACACACACACACACACACTCACACACACACACACACACTCTCACACACACTCTCTCTCTCACACACACACGTACACACGCACACACACACACACACACACACACACACACACACACATGCCCCCATTGACAAGCCCACATGCCTCGAGGCATATTGCGGTTTGTGTACAAATGCAATAACTTCATACAATCATAAGACCAGGACGAGGAACACAGCTGTTGTTTTTCTGAACCGCTCTAAAATTATTGCCACCCACTGATAACATGTATGAGTGGAAATGCATTATAAAATAAACATTATAAAATAAACATTAGACAATTATTAGAATTAGTAAAGACGTACCAGGGATATTACACAGAATATTTAAATACACGCTTCTGTTAGTTATTATTTTTATTTACTTTGTTGTTTTCTTTTGATGTTTCTCGTTTCACACACTAAACCTTAAAACACTGCTTTAAGGGTTCACAGAAGTCAATAAAGTTCTCTGAATCTCTGTTATGTTTTTCTTTTTATGTTTCTTTTAAGAAGCTTTGAGGGACTCTTTATTATTATTATTATTATTATTATTATTATTATTATTATTATTATTATTATTATTATTATTATTATTATTATTAATCATTCATTCATTCATCTTCTACCGCTTATCTGAACTTCTCGGGTTACGGGGAGCCTGTGCCTATCTCAGGCGTCATCGGGCATCGAGGCAGGATACACCCTGGACGGAGTGCCAACCCATCACAGGGCACACACACACTCTCATTCACTCACACACACACACTACGGACAATTTTCCAGAGATGCCAATCAACCTACCATGCATGTCTTTGGACCGGGGGAGGAAACCGGAGTACCCGGAGGAAACCCCCGAGGCACGGGGAGAACATGCAAACTCCACACACACAAGGAGGAGGTGGGAATCGAACCCCCGACCCTGGAGGTGTGAGGAGAACGTGCTAACCACTAAGCCACCATGTCCCCCTATTATTATTATTATTATTATTATTATTATTATTATTATTATTATTATTATTAGATACACATTTTTTGAAGGAAATACAGCGAATTCAAACACGGTATAAATCATTGTACTGTAAGCATACAGATTAACTTAAATCTACATCCAGATAAAACTCCAAAAGTAATGGCACCCATTTCATGATATATGTGTTTATATATATATATAGAAGCAATTTAACAGAAAGTTTTACACGTCCTGTTCACGCATTCATAAAGACTCTAACAATAATGATCTCAGAGACCTCCTACTGTATATGAGTCTCTTTAACTGTGAATCTTATCTTCAGAGCGATTCAGGACCAGAGCAACTCTGAACAAGGTAAATACAATAACATTTATCTTAGAGAGGAGGCGGGGCTTAACCCTGTTACTAGGTGACACATCCATTTGAAGACTTTGATTGGTTGTTCAATAATAAACATAGGAGTGATTTTAAAATCTGGTCGTTTATAAACTTTCCCTTTGTCTCTATGTTGAGATATTTGAGACTATATGGTGTAGGGATTACGTTAGTGAGCGACCAGATTAGAGATGTTCTGTATGTTATAAATGTAATAAATGTAATGTAAATGTAAATGTAAACATCTCCGACACATAGAGACAAATGATTTCTGCTGCTGTGGGATTTCAGCTCTGTTTCAGGGATGTTTGTCTCAGTAAGTGACATAATGTCTGATATGTTATCTCTAATCTGATTGGTCACAAAAATAATCCCTACACGATCTAATCTGTAGCATCTTATTAACTTCCTATCGTTATTAAATATTGTATACAACACATTTCTTCTCCCTCGTCACCTTTCAGTCATTTCCTCCTCTGATAAAGAAACTCTTCATCCTCTTAAAGTCCTCCTCACTCCTCCTAACACTTGACCTTATGAACTCTTTTAAGGTTTAAGATGTTTTATGAAGAACTTTTATCTTTACTAGAATCTTCTCTGTGATATTAAGAGAATACACCACATTTAAAACAATTATTTGAATTTCGTCACTAAGAAAAAACTCTTTTCACTGAGAATGTTCCTTGAATACAGACCCTGGTGTTTAACTTACGCAGTCTAATCTGTCTGATACACACACCGTCTGATACACACACCGTCTGATACACACACCGTCTGATACACACACTGTCTGATCCGTCTGATACACACACCGTCTGATCCACACACTGTCTGATACACACACCGTCTGATACACACACTGTCTGATACACACACCGTCTGATACACACACTGTATGATACACACACCGTCTGATCCACACACTGTCTGATCCGTCGGATACACACACCGTCTGATACACACACCGTCTGATCCGTCTGATACACACACCGTCTGATACACACACCGTCTGATACACACACCGTCTGATCCGTCTGATACACACACCGTCTGATACACACACCGTCTGATCCGTCTGATACACACACCGTCTGATACACACACCGTCTGATGCACACACCGTCTGATCCGTCTGATACACACACCGTCTGATCCGTCTGATACACACACCGTCTGATACACACACCGTCTGATACACACACCGTCTGATCATTCTGATAATTAGAAAACTAAAGTCTAGAAAAAGATTCTTCCTGGATGTGGAAGAAATAATAATGTATTCAAAAACCTTCTGACCAATCAGAAATCAGAATAATAACAATACTGACACCTTAGTGCTTTTCTCAAAAATATTGGCACCCACAAAGGACATGATGCTTCCTAACTACACCCTTCAGTTGCTCTCTCATTTTTGAGATCTCTCTCTCTCTCTCTCTCTCTCTCTCTCTCTCTCTCTCTCACTGATGAAATTAGAGTTTTCCTAATGGTCCATTACCGCCACTTTCTCTCTCTCTCTCTACTCTCAGTCTCGTGTTACATGATGCACTTGGACTCATTTGCACTTTTTCGTGGTTACACAGCTCATAAACTGTTTAGCTTTTCCTCTGGAGGTTTTTTATTCTCTTAAATCTAGAACTCTCTCTCTCTCTCTCTTTCTCTCTCTCTCTCTCTCTCTCTCTCTCTCTCTCTCTCTCTCTCTCTCTCTCTCTCTCTCTCTCTCTCTTTCTCTCTCTCTCAGACCAAAGACTAGTTTTTTTTCACCCTCTCATCAGCCTTTCCCATAAACCATCTTATGCATTACCCCTGACCTTCACTTCCTGTCTTCCCACAACTCCCCCTTTCTTCGCTTCATTATTGGATGTGATGTGATGGCTGGATGATTTCTGCCTCTACACTTCCATTTTATCTCATAAAGCTTCAAGAATTCTGAATTAAATTTAGATTATGTGACAATGCAATTAATATTGATTTGAAAATGTAAAATATAAAATGTCTGGGATTTTATTATACATAATATATTTATTACATTACTGCTATTTTACATCCCAGTGTGCACTTTAATACTGTGTAGATAATGTGAGGGTGCCAATACTTAGTGTTATATAGTTGTAGTAAAGATCAAGAGTTTAATGGGGCTGTGTTCACTTTAAAACCCATGGATTTGGACTTGGCTGAGTGTAGACACCCCCTCAATCACCCACCCACCCACACACACACACACACACACACACACACACACACACACACACACACACACACATTAACACACAGGCCAAGGAAATATATAGCAGCTTATGCATGCATGAGCTAGAAATAGAGCACGGATCGGACATTTACGTGGAGTCTGAGTAATAGAGGACTCTGGGGGGTATAGGGGGTTCAGTTGGGGGGGGGGGGGATATGTCGCACATCATAGACTATAGATTATAGATAATTATATTGTATGTAAATGTGAAAAAGAGGAAAAGAGACGTACCTAAAACTTTTGGAGTTCTTTTTGAAGAAGTTTCACAAAAGTTCAGCCTCTGATTCTACTGCTATGTCCTTCTCCACTGCTCCCTCGCTCTCCTCCTCCTCTCTCTCTCTGTCTCTCTCTCTCTCTCTATGGCTCTCCTCCTCTCTCGCTCTCCCTCCCTCTCTCTCTGTCTCTCTCTCTCTCTCTCTGTCCCTCTCTCGTTTAGTGTTTGATGAGGTGGCTCCTACTCTTTTCCCTCCCTCGCTCCCTTGCTCCCTCCACCCCAGCCCCTACCCCCATCCTCAGCTGTTCAGGCGTCCTGTTGCTTTCTGGATCATAATACAGTTGTGCTCCTCCTCTAGGTTTCCATATTGGTTCAGACAGAACCATCACTGACTGAAGCTTCACCAAGCTTCATACATACATACATACACACACACACACACACACACACACACACACACACACACACACACACACACACACACACACACACACACACACACACACACAAAACTCCACCCTGAGTATATTTCAGACATGCAGTTTCTGCCCTATGGTTGATTAGTGAAGAACAAATTTTTATAAAGTCTAAGATGGTGACTTTTTATGAATATCTGAATATTACGACAAGCCTGATGATTTTATGTTATAATCGTATAATCTGGAAATCTTTTACCGATGAATGACATTGCTGTTCTTTTAGTTTTCTGAAGCCCAAGACCATGACATTATGCATAATTAATCATTTTATTAAATAAAAATAAATAATAAACATAAAGTTCATGGTGTATAGTAAATCAATGTACACCTTCTGACCAATCAACCCTGGAGGTGTGAGGCGAACGTGCTAACCACTAAGCCAACGTGTCCCGCTAGTAAAACAATACAGAATAAGTTAATAAATGACTGTAGAATAAAAAAAAAAAATCAACATTATGTAGGTACAAATCATTTGCTTTCTGCACAGAAAAAAATACCTTATGTCCAATTTTATGAATTTACACCAAAGAATCATAAATATTTAGGATTAAAAGGGTGTGACAGACACTATGGTGAAGGAAACTCACTGGATTCTAATCTCAGGTCACGGACTATTTTTGTTCACATGATGTTGTGTCTTGCTTTTCTCATATTTTAGCCTTGACTTTTATCTATATGGTCTAAACTCTAAAGTTTGTCCTCCTGCTTCCACACATCAGCTTTAAAGCCAGATGTGTCCCATTTAGACACAGATTTCTATCATCCAGGATTTAATGATTGTAATCATCTTTGTTTGGGGTTTTGTTCATGCTGATAATGTTCATGCTGATAATGTTCATGCTAATAATGTCCGTTAATTATAAAAAAAAAATACATTAATAAGTTTATTGATGTGAATATAAAGCAAAAAAGTGTCACAAATTGCGCAACTCGAGCAACAACCAAAATGGCGGATTGAGTCGTCCACTGTTCATCAGGACCTTTAGGTGTTCACACATGTCGCCTGTTTAGAATGCAAAACAAAGGCGTTAACGTGGTGGGGTGTTTTAAAAGCTTTTCGTTTTTCGGTTTAATTTTGCTGTAACTATATTTAAATCAGTTCAACTAAATAAATAGCAATCTCATTGCAAAAAAAACTCAAAACTAACGTACTGGGTTGATTTTTTTATAGTGTTCAAAATGCGTGATATACATAAATAAACAAACAAATAACTAAATAAATAAAGTTTAATTTTACATAAAGACAGGACTGACGCTCTACGTCTGTATTTTATTATCATGTTATTATTATCAGGCACTCTCCCAGGATACCTTGAGGTCGCTGAACACACGGAAAATAAAAGCCGCCATGTTGGTGGTCCTGTTTATGTGTTTTCGGGTCACTTTGGAGTGAAACAGGTTGCTGGTTTACAGGACGGTAAGACACTGTTTTTTTTTTTAAGTTAAAATATTTGCAATTTAGTCTGAGTTTTAATGTTACATGCGTTTTGTTTTGAACCGCACTGGTCTGTTTGTGCACCGAGACTCAACTGTATCGTGAAACGGTTCATTACGGTTTTACACACAGTGGACACTAGTGACATCCTGTGGTCAAAAGGTGGAATAGCTGCCTTTACGTCTTTAATTAATTAACTAAACTTTGATGTTGGCTTTGACGAGGCAAGTATTGGCAAAGGCCGGTGATTTTTGGAGGCAAATGGACATAAAACTTGTGAAACCTAGTGGAGCTCTAGGGTGCCAAAACATTTGGAGGCAAGCAGAGACGAGCATGTGACGTCATCCGAAAACCTCTGACACAATTCCCCTCCTTGGGCTGAGTGTTTTGATGTCACATGCCCATGTTGTGCAAATTTTTTTATTTTCACGTGACGTCACCAGAATACCCTTGTGGAAGTTCCCCTCCTTGTTCTGAGTGTTTTGATATGTCACATGTCCATGTTGTAAAAAGTTTTTTGAATTAGCATATTTTTGGGGGCGGGGCTGCGGGACTACCGAAAGGCCAGTCGGTACACCAATTTAAACCTTTGTAGAGAGTATCACCCTAAAGGAGCTGGCCGAGTTTGGTGTAGAGAGTTCGAAAGCTTGCCCAGTTATAAACCTCCAAATTTTATAATGGGAGTCTATGGGAAAAAAGGCCACTTTGAGACCCGGTACCGGAAGTACCGGTACTCGGATTGCTTAGAAAAGTAATAGCAACAAACTTCAGACAAGGGTCAACAACATATCCGAATTTGGTGCATGTGGCTCGAAAGTCCTAGGAGGAGTTTCTCTTGATAAATTTATAGGAAAACAGAATGTGACGTGACGTGACGTACGGCTAAGTTCGGTGACACATACTCAGAATTTGTTCTCTGCATTTGACTCATCCAAAGTGCACACACACAGCAGTGAACACACACACACACACCGTGAACACACACCCGGAGCAGTGGGCAGCCATTTATGCTGCGGCGCCCGGGGAGCACTGGGGGGGTTCGGTGCCTTGCACCTCAGTCGTGGCTGGCACGAGACTCGAACCCACAACCTTCGGATTATGAGTCAGATTCTCTAACCATTAGGCCACGACTTGCCCTATAAATCAATTAATAAATCAATTAATAAATCAACTCCTTTGGAGTCTGAAATATACAAAGGCAGTAAAATAGTTTCATGTGTCAGTGCAGATGTACTTATTACACAATGTATGAATGAATTCATGAATTAGAAAGAATAAATTATATAAAAATCCAGTTCATTAAAATTTATGAATCCACTATGATCCACTGTTGTGGCCTTACTCACAATGTTATGTAATGAACCTAGACTTTATAGGCGAAGATTGTGTATTATATTAATATATAAAATGTGCGTATGCATATTTGTATATGATCAAAATAAAGCTGTCACATGGTTGTGTGCAGAAACAAAGGAGTTGAATTCATAGATCATGTCTCTCTCTCTCTCTCTCTCTCTCTCTCTCTCTCTCTCTCTCTCAGGACACTACATGCTTTCTCTGGAGGTACCGGGTTGGACGATGAAACTGAAACACTGGTGGTTATAGTTTTGGAGGTTTCGCATCTACATAAACTTGATCTGTTGGACAGTCTTCACCGATTCCATAAGAGCAGAGTGTAGGTTGAATCAGCAGAGCAGTAACACACCTGCAGCTAAAACACTGCAGTCCACACAACATAATGGGAGATATATCCGAGTTCAAAAGAGGACAAATCGTTGGTGCTCGTCTCGCCGGAGCATCCGTGAGCAGGACAGCAGGTCTTTGTGATGTATCGAGAGCCACGGTGTCCAAAGTAATGACCGCATACGTTCTCGAAGGACGAACTACATCTAAGAGGAGTAACTGTCGACGTAAGAGGAAACTGTCAGAAAAGGATGTACAGGTACTAATCCAGATCGTATCCAGAAACCCTGAAACCACGGCTGCCAAAATCACTGCAGAATTAAACGCACACCTCAACTCTCCCGTTTCCACCAAAACTGTTCGGCGAGAGCTCCACAGGGCCAATATATACGGTGGTGCTCAAAAAAAAAACATGAATGTTTAAAATTCTGTTCTTAAGTGTGTTTTATAAAATGTTTAGGAAACTTCCTTTTAAAATGATGTGACAGACACCATGGTGAAGGAATCTCACTGGATTCTAATCTCAGGTCATTGAGTATTTTTGTGCACATGATGTTTTTCCTCGTGTTTTAGCCTTGACTGTTATCTAAACTCTAAAGTTTGTCCTCCTGCTTCCACGCATCAGCTTTAAAGCCAGATGTGTCCCATTTAGACACAGATTTCATTATATAGAGCATCAATATACTGTCGTGGGTTTTTTCATGCTCTTGGTTTCTTGTTTCTTCCTTAAGCAGATGAAAATATACTGTTTTTTTTTTTTGACCAAGAAGAAGAACACAGACAATAAGAAGTTTGTCATTATTAAGGACTCATCAACCACCAATATGGCGATTCTAACAGCCCGTTGTTCATCGGGACCTTTAGGTATTCAGACAAGTTCCTGATCAATAAATAAAAGGCGCACGAGGCCCGTTAACATGACATTGAGTGTTTTTGTTTGGTTTTCATTTCTTTACCGACTTTAAATCAGTTCTGAAATAAAGTTGTTGATTAAAAAATGCCTAACAGTTTTTTTTTTCTCGTGATGGTTTGCCGCAGTACGGGTGTATTTTATTATAATCAGGCATCATCAGCGGATACCATGAGGTCCTTGAAGACCTGGTAGATAAAAGCCGCCATGTTGAAGGTCCCAGTCTTTCTATTTCCGACTGGAGCAACTTGCTCGTTAGCTGGACGGTAAGATCCTTTTATTAACTTTTATTGTCTTCGAGTCCTCAGTTTTAAACACATTGTATTGTTCTGTGTCGTCTGATTGTAACGTTATTGACCTGTTTAGTGATGATTTTGATGGTTTGTTGCTCCGACCTTCTGTGACCACGTGTCACTTGCACCACATTTTAAAGTGCTTTATGTTTATTTGTTCGCTTAAAGTGAGATTTCGTGCTTGTTGCTTTGTGTCTAATCTGACCAGGGTTTATTTGAAAAAGAACTTCGTACAATTTAAGAATCCGTCAATATTTTTAATCTGAAAGGGAACCAAATAGTAACACGCATATATTATATTATAATACAGAAAGAAAAAACTCCCAAAGTGAGTCTCTGCTGATGTCTTGCACTGGGCTCAGACATTGTGTGGTGATGGATGTGCTGCTCTGCCCCTGACATGGTGGAGTCTGAAGAGACTTCATCCAATCAGTCAACTGATCAATCAATGAAATCATCAGATACATTAATATCTCTCTCTCTCTCTCTCTCTCTCAGGACACTGAACACACTCTCTGGAGGACAGCATGGACGGTACGTATTCAGTAATAAAGGTTTTATTTCTGAACGTTTTGCTCCCTTGATGTTTGGCACTGGGCTCTGAGTGATTGTGAAGACAGAAGTGCAGCTCTGCTCCTGACATGGTGGAGTCTGAGGAGACGTTCATATAAAATCCGATCCCTCTAAAGGTTCACGCTTCCTGACTCGTGTGTGTTGTGTTTTCAGGTGATGAAGAGTGAAGACTACGTTTGGGGAAAATTCAAGTATAGAAGAGAATTTTTTTTTTTTTTTTTTTTCTAGTTTCTGAAATCAGCTCGATGTCTCCGTGATCTGAAGTGTGTACGAGTCTTAATAAAGTCCTCCGTTTAAAAACTGATCTCCACTGTTTGCTTATTTAAAGCTGAGAACATCTGAATTTATTTTGTTGCTTGACAAATCTGTAGAAAGCTCATCAGACGTGTTGGTCAGACGCCCCTTATTGCACCCTAGTGATGGTCACCACTGTGGTTTGTTTTCCCCTGATAGCTTGGACTCAGCAGTCTGATCCCTTTTAATGGTTTAACTTTAATCATTTAAAAAATATATATATATATTTGAAAGTGGCGTTTGAATTAAATCTGTAGATCTGTTACTGGCTTTTCTATCATGTAGAGTTTTGTATTCTAGAAAGTTCTCACCCAATAAACAAGAATTTCTGCCAAGTTTTGATGTTTAGAAGATGCTAAAAATAAGTCTCCATTTAATTGTAATTTTGCATGGTTTTGTCCTCGGTCTGAATTTGTTAGTGTCCTTGTGTTTCTGTGGATTAAATGATTTGTATTAAGGGTTTGTTTTTGTGCAGTGAGTCTAAAGTGTGTGTGTGTGGGATGAAGTCTGGTTTTTCCTCATTTGCTCATCACCTACTTACTTTCTGCTTTATCTAGCTGGGGTTCATAAAAGGTTTACCTTTGGTCTATAAGTGTGACCTGCATGTAACATCACCAAAAATCATGGAAAAAAAAATCAGGTCCATGTTGGTGAATCTTCTTATATGGACAATTATTTAAAAAGAAAACACAAATTCAGGCTTGATTTACTTTTTAAATATTAGATCAATCTTCTTGTGTGAGCTCCTCATCCATGTCCTGGTTGCTAAATGAAGTCCAACATGCTTCAGTAGATCTGTGTTTCTCAGAAGACAAACCAATAACCATCAGACCACTCAAAGGTATTCCTGCATCTTTATTAGAATTCTAATAACTTTTATATCTTAAAATGTTTGTAATTCATATGTGTATATGAATGTGTATATGTAGCCCACATATACATATATATTTATATATTCTGTAAATAATCTTTCATCTCTTCATGTAATGTAATATTCTTCCAGATTTTTTTTTTTTAAAGAAAACAAAAATAAAACAAACCGCAATGCTTTCTACACACCCTGCTCACCTACGGCTTCGGTCGGGTCACGTGACCGTTCTTTGGCCATGGAGCTGCTTCAAGTTGCCACAGCGAATGCATAGCCTTATGTATGACACGGTTTTCCCACTTGCACTCGTCTGGGATGCGAAAGAAAACAAAGAAGCGGAACAGAAAGCGTCTTCATCCTGGTGCAAAGAAGGTTTTGCACGAGGAGAGATGAATTTTCCCCTTTAAGGTAAAATGAAGTGCAGTAAACGAGTCGAGTTGAGCTTGGACTCCAGATTGAGCTGCTTCGGTTTTGCGCTGGAGGTCAACAAGCTTCATGTTCATGACAAGCTAAAAAACTTTAGCGAAAGTACACCATCACGTAGCAGACAACTCGCAGGGTAACATTTGAAACATAAACTGATTAAATACAAACCCAGACGATAGCTTGCTTTGTGATCGCTCACAGGAGGCTAATCTGGCTTCTGTTACTTGTTCGCCAAAAAAGCCTCGAAGCTCCAGTGCAGAAAAGAAGGTCGTCTTAAAGTTTGAATTGCTAAATTATTTCAGAAATGTTTTGTCTTCGAACCACGTTTCTTTAAAGAAAGAGAAGAAATTCAGTTTTTCCCTTCTAGCCTTCCTTACAGCAACACCTGAGGATGGCTTTGTGGCGCCTCCTGGAGGATGACTGTTAAAAACGTTGCTTTCTTTTGTCACCAAATGCGAACGATTGTGTGATGCTGTAAGTGCATTCAAACACAAAGGTGTTTCTGACATACAGGATGTGGAGAAAGCACTGGGCATAAATAAACATCTTTTTCTCTTCGTCTTTATATGTTATTTGGAAGACAGAGATTCTTTAGAACACTTTAAGCCATAGTGAGGACGATCGTGCGTGTCATCATCCTTGCTGTCATCACGTGGAAAAAGTGAACACAGCTCTCTTAATGTTTAGCAAGAACCTTAATATTTTCTCTCTCTCTTTCTCGCTGTGGGAAAATAAAAAGTAGGTTTTGATGAAGGAGTAACGCTGAAGTGAGCTGATCGGGATGAGAAAGCCCTTTTTTCACTGATATGTGACAGATATGAAGTTTCCCCACGCCTCATGCACACAGACGTCTCACATTTAAACAACTACGCTTCAGGGAAAGTGGTTTTGCTTGCAATATTTGCATATATGGTTCGATCACAAATATAGGGGTCGACATGTCCTGGTGGATGAGGGCGGAGCTTACATTCACGTTGATCATCAAACTTGACCATGTGACATCATAATTCCTTCAGATTCCTCAACTGGCTTTTCAACGCTGTGCCATTATGAGTTTTTTTTATTTATTTTTTTTATATCAAGTCATTGCTCGATTTTATACATTTTAGACTTTTCCTGTTTAGAGCAATGAGATGTGAGTAAAACTTTATATAGGTTTTACTATATAATATAGATAGTTTCTTATATGGGTCAAATTGTTCTTCCTGTGTAAGTATGAAGATCTTGGCCATGGCAGTTTGTACCATACTTTATTTATCAATATAAAGTGACGTGTAGTTTGTGTGACTAAAAACCAAACTGTCTGGTATGTTTGGTATGTCTGGTTCTCGAGAAGAGGCTGACTTCAATCATACATTCATTCATTCAATCATTCATTATCTACCGCTTATCCGAACTTCTCGGGGCACGGGGAGCCTGTGCCTATCTCAGGCGTCATGGGGCATCGAGGCAGGATACACCCTGGACGGAGTGCCAACCCATCACAGGGCACACACACTCTCAGTCACTCACACACACTCACTACGGACAATTTTCCAGAGATGCCAATCAACCTACCATGCATGTCTTTGGACCGGGGGAGGAAACCGGAGGAAACCCCCAAGGCACAGGTAGAACATGCAAACTCCACCCACACAAGGCGGAGGCGGGATTCGAACCCCAAACTGTGGAGGTGTGAAGCAAACGTGTTAACCACTAAACCACCGTGCCTCCCGAGGCTGACTTTATAAAAACAAACAAAGCTAAACATTTTCTGTAACAAGCAACAGTTCTACCAAATAAACCCGTGATTATATCTTGCTACAAAATGCCATTGTGATGTTCAAACTTTTCACACAGAAGTCTGAAGAACCAACCAGATCCTGAAAGAAGTGTCTAAAAAATATAATGTGGGTGGGGCATCTAATTTAGATATACCAGGAAAACTATTGTGTGTAAATAAATTAGTAGTTCGATGCCAGTTACTGTAGCTAACTTGAGCCAAATCAGTGTCATTACTAACCAATAGGGTGATTGAGGGGAGTGAAAGAAAACCTAGCGGTGATACCACATGATCCAAGTTCCACGATTTGGGTTAATGAGTTAACTGAAGCTCTGCCCTCACAGAGACACCTCAAGTCAAGGGGAACAAAATAGCATAGCTTTATCTGATAACAGCAAGGAGAATGAGAGCAATGAAGTGCGGTAAATAACAATAAATCTCTCTTCTTTTATATAACAACATTAGTATTCCAGACCCATTTAAAGTTTAAAAATGTCTTTGTTATAAGAACAATCATCATATTAAAACAGGTATAAGCATGAATGCCACAAATTTAGGGCATCTGGTTGCACATCCCACTTTGCCTCCTATTAAAGAGAGTGAGTACTGTGAAAGGAGGTGCGATTAGGAAAGAGGTTCTGGCCTCTTCCGCCTCCCTTATGGACAGTGAACCTCCGGATCGCTGTTCAGTCGAGTAGCAGTCACTTGAACTGGTCCAGAGTCTCATAAAAATGCTGAAGGTTTTCTTTTTTGTTCATGTAATTCACCTATGGTCCAACTTTAGATTATGTCCCATTTTTGTATTTTGATTAAATGATGGGTTTATATTTATGGAGGTGAGCCTGATGTAACAAAAGGTAAGTGTTTATGTGTATCATGTTGGTCTGGGCACTTGTTTGTAGTTTTTCTTGTGTTTGTTTTTTGCTACGGGTTTGTAATACAGTGACCAGTCTGTTTATATATATTTATATATATGCCATGAGAAGGTTCTAGCACAATACATTAGCAAGCTTCGGCGAATGATTCCAAAGGTAAAAACTAAAAACAACCTCCCAACATTAGTTGATAACTCTCTCTCTCACACACACAAACACACACACACACACACACACACACACACACACATTCTCTCGAGTTAGGTATTAGGCAGTAAACTGGCCACTGCTCTGAGCACATAGGTTTTACCCAATCAAATTCTTTCCTCTCATTGACTGTACCACTGTTTTGTTTTTTGGTTAATGAAGACCAACCAAGAACCAGAAAAGGGAGTTTAAGGCATAGATTCACATGCCACACTAACAAAAAAATTAGAACGAGTGCAATGGATGATTCAGTTTCACACTTGCAACATAAATAATATATCAACAAACCAAGAAATGCAATAAATATGATCAAAGTTTCTCTTAAAGTATTTGGCTCAGATAATGGTCTTGTTGATATTTTTAGGGTTTCTTGTAACTGATTTACATTTCAGGCCCTTGTCTGATCAGTGAAAGTGAGCGTGTGAGAATGCACCTTCATTTGTGAGCGACCTGTGAGGAGTGTTTGGGTGGGTTGTTGCCTGATAAGCTCGGTAATTCCCGTCTTCCATCCCTGCATCTCTTACTCTTCTTTTCGCTCAACTTTCCCTGGTAATGGTGATGCCCTGGTTGCTTCTGTTTGTGAAGAGGTTTGTCAGCCTCAGATAGCCACAGTTGCTCAGAGTTTTGTCACTTTGTACTTAGTGTCTTTCTAGCCTTCGGTCTGTCCTCTCAGCTCCGGGCACCTTCGTCTCTGGCTCTTCCATCTCGCGGGGAGAGGGCAGAAACTGGAAAAGGGCTAGAGGACAACCTGAGGGAAAGTGGAAAGCCTTTATACAGAAGCAGCCTGTCTGTATATCTGTCTGTCTTGCCCTTGTTTTTCCCTTTCACTGACCCGTTCCTTTCCATCATGCCATATTTCAGCTCATGCAGTGGCCAAATCCAGTTGATATCACTGCCCATGCACTAACCCCCTGCATACTCCTCTCTCTTTACCCCTTCTTTTTCCTTCTCACCTGTCCATCACCCTCCTGAGAGCTCGCTCTATATTCATGCGATGGCCCACACGAGTCACACCAAGGTCCAGGAAATCTTCCTTGGTGAGAGAAGGCAGGTGTGTGCCATCAATCTCATTGTCCAGGAAGCGCTCCCTGTGCTCAGCCAGGTTCAGGTAGGCCAGCCAATCAGCTACGTCATACTTGGTCCAGTAGGGCAATGGCTTGGCAGCAAAGGGCTTGGACGGGGATGGAGGAGGCAAGTGAGGATAACTCAGACAAGTGGGTGGAGCTATAGAGTGGAGTGGTGGGGAAGATGAACCAGACAGGAAATGGGTGGGTGAAAGGGAGCGAGAGACCACCAGGGATGAATTGGGTGGTGGCGGTGCTCCAGAAGGAGCAAACAAAGGAGGGGATGGAGAGAAGTAAGCATCACCTAGGGGATTAGCAGGGGATGGAGGGGTGATAGAACCACGTAAGTCATATAAGCTGCTGTAGAGAGGTGTAGTGGGAAGGATAGGGAGAGAAGAGGGGCGTGGGGGACCCAGTTTGGGACGCTCTGAGGGTGAGATGAGGGGACTGGGTGCTCGTCGGCGCTGAGACTCTGCCTTACGTGTCTCCCTGCTTGGGATGAACTGGAACTCAAGGGCTTTGGAGCGGTAAACGGGGCGGTGCTTAGGGGAGGTGGGATAAGGTGCATAGCCTGAAGGCGAAACAGGTGAATGGGAGCGGGCAGTGGTGCCAGGGGCAGTGGAGGGGGTTTGAGAAGGGGCACTGGGGGGCTGCGGGGAAGGTGAGCGAGCCCAGTTTGGGTATAGAGGAGGATGGGGGGAAGCTGTAGGAGATGGAGATAGTGCAGGCTGAGCCAGAGGAGATGGAGAAGGAGAACGTACTGATGGAGGACTCAGTGCACCTGTTGAGTCCTCAGAGAACCTGGAGGGGAAAATGGACAGATTAGGAAAGAAAGAGTGAGAGACAAAGGAGAAACAGGAATTAGAAAAACAGATGAATAAAACAAACAGGGAAACAGTAGAAAGATGGGTAATGACTAAGAGAGCAAAAATAATCAGGATTTGTTGGAATACACACAATTGTTTTTATATTTACAAAAATGCAACTTAATAATTAATACTAATTAATAATAAACAATTAATAGCTCTGAATATTTATGAACCAACATTAAATCATGAGAATTGACTATATGATAAAGGCATTTTGAGACTGAGAAAAGGTATAATCCAGGGTTGTTGCACAAGCAGTGGACAGTACCAATACAACAAACTGAAATGTCATGAAAAAGAAAGAAACTGCTAGCCTTGGTCAACAGCAGCTTGGCCAAGGCAAGTAACCCAAAAATAACAGTCACCAACAAAATAAAACCCAACAAGCTCCAGGGGTAAAAATATCACAATTCTGCATTCAGAGATGTAGAGGCCATAACACAGAATGCAAACCTCACATCTGCACTATGAATCTGAAGATCAGTTTGGAGTCTTTAAAAAATACAGACATAAGCACAAATATTCTCGAAACAAAATAAACCTCTACCAAAGTGATGGAAAGGACAAAGCGTAAAGAAATAAAGAATCTGCTCATGATCCAAAACATACAAAGTCATCAGTCGCATGTTGGAGGTAGTCTGAAGGTATCGGCTTGCATGGATTTGTCTGGAACGGGCACGCTAAATGATGATCGTTGGCAAAATAAAATTTACTCGCCAGAAATATTTTGTCAACTAAATATCGGATGGGCTACCATTAAAAGTTTCTTTTTTTTTTTTTTAACACATCTTAATATAAGGAAACGAATGTGGAATTTCTGTTCTAACATCCGACTTTTGTCATTTGATCTCTAACCCATATAGTGTAAAGGAAAAAAAAGAAAAAAACCATTATAATTGGCCTTGCCGTTCTAATACATTTAAAGGTACGGTGAGCATATACAGTAGACAGAGAGAACAGTGGTTCAGTTACCTGTATCTGAGGAAGGACAGACAGATGGACATGGACAGTAGGATTAAAGCAGAGATAACAAAAAAGAAGGAACAGTTTAAACACATAGATACAGACAGAGTTTACATAGCCAATGCAGACTAATTCAGCAGTGACAGCCAAGCAAGTCACATGCACGCAAATATGTGATCTATCAGGAAGCAAGACAGGTATAAATGCACAAGGATCGATTTCAGTATAACTGTTCATGCAAGTTGCAGATTTTTGGGGACAAAAATAGACAAAGAGCGGTTCAAAAAAAAAACCCTTATGAGAAAGGTGAAATCAAGGTCCGTGACGTCGCCCGGTAAGGTGCAACCGGGCCCCGCCCTGGAGCCAGGCCCGGGGTTGGGAGTTGCGAGCGCCTGGTGGCCGGGTCTTGCCCCACGGGGCCCGGCCGGGCTCAGCCCGAAAGAGCGACGTGGGGCCGATCTCCTGTGGGCCCACCACCTGCAGGAGAAACCGTAAGGGGCCGGTGCAATGTGGATGGCCTCGGCGACCCAATCCCCAGACACGGAATCTGGCACTAGGGACATGGAATGTCACCTCGCTGGGGGGGAAGGAGCCCGAGCTGGTGTGGGAGGTTGGGAGATACCGACTAAATAAAGTTGGGCTCACCTCCACACACAGCTTGGGCTCTGGAATCCAACTCCTTGAGAGAGGCTGGACTCTCCTCTACTCTGGAGTTGGGGAAAATCAAACCTTATAAAATTCCGTTAAATATTTGAGTGATTGACCTTTGGATATGCAGCCTCGCAAGACCAAAAAATGCCACGATTAACTGAATATAATTCAGGCAAGTAGAAAATTTGTAAACAGTGTAATTTTGGTGTTTGGCTAAAATATTCCTTTGCCCCATGATTGCAGTAAATGTAAATATATATTTAGTTTTGCACATGCATAGTTCTCTGTCTAATTAGAATGTGTTTGGGATGTTTGAAAGATTTATATTCCAATAAGAGCATACTGAGCAGAGAAAAACAGAACAGAAAATCTAAAATGCAATCTCATACAAAGGACTTGATTAAGATATTATTAAGCTAGTGCATAAGAATCAAATAATACCAAAAAGGCAAGCAGAAGAGCAGCCATGAAACCACCACATACTACTACTGGACCCCTGAGCAAGGGCCACTGATTCTTTCTGATAAGGACTGACCCCAGCAAAGGGATGTTGGAAGAAGATAATTTCACTATGCTCTACTTGCATAAGTGAAGATAAAGGATATCTTCATATTCCAATTTGCATGTCTTTAAATAATATAAACACACAACAACAGCAGAGACAAAAACACACACATAGGACACATGCGGTCACAGATCTACCAGTCTCCTCACAAATACATGCTATGACACAGTCATACTGACACTACTCTCACACACCTGTGCCTGCTGAGTGATCGCTGTGCTCCCCAGTTCTCTATTCCCTTGTTCCTTTGTTGCAATTTGGTGTTCAGTTCACTGATGATGCTGGCTTTCATGCCAGACATGGGTGGGTGCAGTTTACGGCCTTCCAGATAAGATGCATCAGACTGAATTCCACTTTCAGTCACTATCTGTGTAACGCTAGAAGACCCATCACCCCAAAGGGGCTTCATCTCAGGCGTTCGGGGTCGATCAAAGTACATGACAGCAGAGCGAGACAATCCTTGTCCTTCCCTAATGCTGTAACCATCCCGAGTGGCCATGTCCTCTTCTTCTCCATTCTCTGGCTCTTCCTCCTCCTCAGGCTGCTCCTCCCCACGGCGCCTGTGATAGGCTGGCGGAGCTGTGCTGGTCTGCCGCCTGAGCTCTGATGCACGGCTGCCCTCTCTATAACGTTGCGTTTTAGGGTACGTAGAAGCAGTGCTTGCTGCTTTAGTGTTGTGCATTTCAAAAGTCTGTCCATCCAGATAGCTCATGTAGGACTCTAGGAAATCTGCTCCGCTTGTCCTGTCACTGTCCGCTGCTCTCTCCATCCTTTCTCTGACTCCCCCACTGCTAAGTGCCAGGATACTGTCCAGATGGTGGTCACTGCTGCTACGGCTGTCTAACTCCTCAATACCAGAGTCCACTACAGTCTCCTGGGACTCCCCACTCTTGGCCATGGCTGAGGTGGGTGGTGGGTGGTGCTCAGCACTGGGCCGCCTACTCCCACTCCCTGTAGCCACTGTGGAAACAGTTGCCATGCGCTGGGTGTGCAGGCTAACAGCAGGCACAGTGCTAGCAGCAACAGCACTTGTAATGGTAGTGGTTGCTGTTGCACAGGGTGAGGTCATGGAGAGGTTGGAAGTCCCTCTCAATGCGGCAGATGTAGCAGGAGTAGAAGAAGCAGCAAGAGGTCCCCCATAGGCAGGGGGGGCTGGGATTGTAATAAGTGGTGGTGTGGGAGAAGTGGCACGTCTGGTTGCAGGAGTGCTGTTATAGAGGTGGTGGGCTTGAGACAAGCTATAAGGTCTGTGGTAGGAAGAGGGAGGAGGAGGTGGTGACACAGAGGGAGGTGGAGGGGGTCCAGAAGGTTGTAGGGTGGATGGTGATGGAGGTGGGGGAGGGTTTGGAGAAGCTGAAGAGGGAGAAGGTGCAGACTGGGTCAAATTTGCAACTTCACTGTCATAGGAGGTAAGACTAGAGGTGGTGGAGTCCCCAGCCTGTGGAGAGGGCAGGGGTGTGTGAGCAGGGAAGCCAGTCATAAAGGCATCTTTTGGAGGAGGTGGAGGTGGCGGTGGAGGTGGAGGTGCTGGATGGTGTTGTTGCTGCCGAGTTGCTGCAAGGTTGTTACTAATTATGGCAGAATAACTTATTCCACGATCAAAGCTGTTAGCGAATTCTAGTGGAGGTGGCAAAGGTTCAGCAAACACAAATTCATCATCTACATCCACTGAAGGAGCTGGAGGAGGGAGGACCATCAGTGCCATGCCACTGGCTCCCTCTCCCCCAGTCCCTGGTCCTGTTGGTGTGCTTGTTGTCATGGCAGTAGATGGAGGAGATGGAGGTGTGAGTGAGAGCATGTATGTTCCTGCTTCACTCTCCATTCTCAGGAAGGATGGTCTCCGATGTTGCTGAGTAGTCAGCTGTGTGGATGGCTGTTGCTGGCTCTGAGCTCTTTCCATCTCTCTCTCCCTCTCCCTCTCTCGTTCCCGGGAACGTTCCCTCTGCCGCTCTCTCTCTCGTTCCTTCTGTGTGGGTTGGTAGTGCTGAGACTGGTAGTGATGTGTGTGAACTGTTTTGTCCTCAGAGAAACGAACCCTCAGCCCTTCCCTGGTAGGTGCAGCTCCTGCAGCCTCTCTCTCAGCACGTTCCCCAGTCTCCTCTGTCCAACCTCCCCCCCCTCCTCTAAGGATCCTGGGTGAAGGAGGGCGAGTGGAGGTGGTGGTGGCAGCCAGTGAAGAGGATGTGACAAGGTATGAGGAAGAGCCAATGGACTGAGCAACAGAAGATATCATGGGGGAAGAGGAAGTGGCTGAGTGAGAGAGCACTGATGATGGTGGTGCAGCAGATGAAGGAAAAGATCCCACAGTTGAGTGTTGGCGGGTGAAATGGTGTTCACTAGCCCTTTCCCTGCGCATCCGTCCATCATCCTTTAAAGCACGCTCCCGTGCAGCTAGAGCCAGGCCCAGTGGAGAGGATGGGTCTAGAACTTTCCCTGTCAGTGGGTGGATAAAGGTGGTGGTAGGCTGTGGCTGTTGTGGCTGTTGACGACTGGCTCCCAGGTAGAAATCAGCAGGTACAGACTTAGGCTGATAGTCTCCCAAAGGTGCAGATGTGGAATATTCTGGTAAACCAAAGGCAGGTGGCATGCTGCGCGCATGCTGAATGAATGTGTCACCTGAGAACATGCCCTCATCAATAGATTTGGAGGGTCTCAGGCGAGGTGTAGGTTGGGAGCTCAGTTGCTGCTGCAGCTGCTGCTGGGAGGCCTGATTCCTTCCTATTCCTGCTACCACAGTACTTCCTGCAAGTTCTTCCTCAGCAGAGAGAAAAAAGGAGGCACTCTTCCGTCTAGCTTCATGAAAGCGCTCACGATCCCTGCGGGCTGCTCCCACAATGGCAGCACCAAACTGGCTAGTGAAGTCCAGATTCTCCTGAGGTCTGAGTGGTGGCAGTGAAGGTGGTGGTGGTGGAGGGACTGATGGTGGATCAGGTGGGGGCATGGTGGGGGCAGGTGGGGGTGCAATAGGTGGGGCTTTAGAACTGTCACTTTCTCCTGGAAGGGGCACATCAGCCTCAACACTGCTTCCTTGGCTGCTGCGTCCACTGCTGCTAGTGGAGGGAGCTTTGACAATGATAGTTGGGATAGGAATGGAGCTCTTTTCCACAGAATCTTTACTTCCTAGCGTGCCCTGAACAGAACGTAGGTCTTCTACCTTTGACTGCTTTACAAGAGGCCCCTTGCCTCTTCTTACACCCACTTTCTGGATTCCGCCTGCAGCTGCTGTCCCTGGTGTTGTACGCTCCGCTCTTGTCTGCTGGCTCTGAACAGTTTGTTGTTGCTGAGGGATCACTGTGGCCACACTAGTGGGGGGAACTGCGTTGCTGTAGCCTCTCCTCAAACCAGCTGATCTTGCCCCTGATGCTCCCCCAGCTCCTGTGGAATCTCCGGTGTAGCCCACAACCTTCCGGGAAGCAGTCCTACTGGTGACAGAGGGGTGAACTTGGGCATGGGAATAAGACGTTGCATGGTCAGAAACTGCAGAGCTTGTGGGTGGTCCAGGGGACCTGTCTCTTGGTCCATGCGTGTAGTGAGATGGCTGGGAATAAAGCTGATAGTGGGTGGAGGTGGAGGTAGACTGTGAAACAGACACTGAAGGCTGTTGGGAAGTCTTGCCTCTCCAGCCCATAGGAGGTGCAGAGGAGAAAGGGGGATCAGGGGGAGCTGTGGTTGGTGGAGGAGGAATATCATCAGGGCCGGGGACTGAAAGGCTTCGTGCAAACTTCATGGCTGGAGGATGAAGGAACTGCTTCTCCTCCTCAGGAACCCCTGAAGTATAAGAGATAGATGTAAGAATGAAAAAAAAGAAAAAAGTAAAAGAATGATGTAGGGTTAACATGTGGTAGAGATCTAGAAATTAAAATAGATATGAAACTAGAAAAAACTTTCACTAATTACTTATACGAAGTAAGTAATTGACTGAAAGTGAAAAAATTAAATCTGGTCCAAATTCATCTAGTTATAATTCTGTCTGTCTGTCTGTCTGTCTGTCTGTCTGTTAGCTTGATTAATATTAGTGAGTATGATTTATATTATGCCTGTATGTAACTGTGTTAGTTGCTGTATGTATGTGTGCTCATGTTACAAACACTGGCAAAATGTTTTGTAACACGAAAACCCACAGTGAAGCAACAATGGTGTGTTTATCAGGTAAGAGGGTTGGATTTAAGCCATAGGATTCTCAGCATAGAATCAGCAATAGGAACTTTACAATCTAAAATTCTGACATCAGTTATGCCAACATTAAGTGACTTGTTTGTTATGGGAATGGTAGAAACCATGATTAGGTTTTTTTTTTTTTTTTGTGACTACATGATAGAAACTTTATAGCATAGCAGGTAGTGTTGCAGCTCCTGGGTTCCTGGTTTGACGACAGGCATGGGTTACACAAAACTAATAGTTGTATAAACACTTTAATTCTTCTTTAAACACTTCCATATGTTAAATGTAATTTCAGCCTTTAGGAAGACCCATCAGTACCCTGTTTAGTAAATATTGTGGTTATCTGATACCATGCTGCTTCTAAGCAAAGAGAATGTAGGTTAATCACCCAGCTGATCTTGTATTGTCTATTTTAGGAAATGGGTAATTAGTCTTGTTTAGAGTTTGTGTGAGCTAAAACACAGACATATTAAAGTGTTTACATGCCTAGACAAATGATTTCCAATAAGAAAAAAAACAACTCATGAAGTAAAAAAATAAATAAATGGTGGTGGTGGTGGGGAGTTGGGGGAGAGACAGTGGATGACCCAAATAAAACTAATAAAAAGTTATTAGCTATAACATATTAACTTATCTGCTACAAGCTACAATTAGTGCGAAAGTGCAAAAAACTGCAAAAAGCAAGATTTTTCCTGACATCCGATGAAGACATTCTACAGCAGCATGGTAAAGAACATCCTGAATTTTACTAGAGTTCACTGTGTTCCACTCCATAAATGTAGCCTTGTTTAGAAAGGCTTTTGACACAAGATCACCATAGCTTCGTGATCAGAAAACCCAGGCTGAAACTCATGGAGCAAGACAAAGTGGAAGCTGGTGTGATTCAGGTGTATGGAGTTTACCAGGATGTATTTTTACAGACCCAAAACTACACCGGCAATCTGGAAGCACAGGCACTGGCAAAAAAAACACAGCTGCGCGGACAGACAGGCAGACAGACAGACGGACAGCCTCACCGATGGACTTCTGTCGCAGCATACCGTGCTGCTGGGCGTGGCTGGACACAAACGGGCCACGGTCGTAGCTGGTCCCTGGCATTATTCCCGTCCCAGATTGATCGAAATTTGACTGGTGAAACAAAAAGGAGGGATGAGAGAAAATGGAATGATATAATCAATCTACAAATGACATGATTATATAAACATATATTTTTAACCTGAATAAATTTATCTAAAGGTTTAATTATGAAAGTCTTAAAGTGGACCAACAATTCCTTTAGCCACAAGAGGGTGCTGTAGCTCCGAGCCATTAAACACAAAGCCATCGAGACAAGACAGCAGATAGACAAACGGCACCAGCAAAATCTGAAAAATCTCAACCATGCAAAACATTTCACGCAACATTCCACTGTCCTACTGCTACTCAACAATTTTGTATTCATTCCTATCATGTCATAGAGCTTCATGAACAGGCAGGAAATTACTAGAAAACTTTACTTTTTTGTAATCTTTTAAAAATCTTTATCAAACTGAATTCTGAATTCTAGTTCTTTATTTAGCAGTTTCTAAATAAAGAAATAACCGAGTCTAAAAAAAAATACTGTAGCAAAAAAAAAAAGTCATCTTGATGAAAATGCCCTCAGCGGCACTAAGGCATCGGGTCGATTTTAAACATCTCCGGATATTTACATTGGCATTTGTGGTGGACGCTAAACATAGACACACACACCTCGTTGTAGAAGCCGCGTCCCCTTTCCCTCTTCAATGCTTGACCCCTTGGCACTGGGGTCTCGTTGGTGCTGATGGTCTGCTGCGCTGCAGCTAAAATCTCGTCCAGCTTGTCTGAAAACAGAGAGGAAGCAGTTTCATAAACATTAGATTCTTCATAAACATGTTTCGAGCGATGACGTTATGCTACAGAATGTCGTTTTCATATAAACAGTTTTGTTAAACTTCAGCGTTTCTACATATTTACACCTCCATCCACATCACGGTACAAAAATATACATAATACGGAGATTGCTCACTCAAAGCCATCTGATAGACGGTCCTTTTTTTCTCTGTAGCTTGTGAAGATTCAAACTCTGTAAAAAACAAACACACACACACACACACACACACACACACACACACACACACACACACACAGTTATAGTGACTCCTTATTGGATTCGGCCCATAAGCAGATTTGCTACGAGAGAGACCCAACATTGTCTTTTTTTTTTCTTTCTTTCTTTTTCACAGCTCACTTTTTATGTGACGTTATACAGGAATACGGTCGAGTTTTAAAAGGACTGATGTCACCGGCTGTTTATTTACAGTTTGGTATGCGGTTCATCTTTGCAGAAAAGTGCAGAGTGACATCAAGCGTTTATTTTTTAATGTTCTGACCAATCAGCACTCTACATAATTTAAGGCTATTAATATTTATGGAAAGAGTCTCCAGGGATGTTCCAGGGATGCGGTAGCCTAGTGGTTAATGTGTGGGACTACTGATAGGAAGGTTATGAGTTTAAACCCCAAGGTGCACCAAGCTGCTACACTTGGGCCCCTGAGCAAGGCCCTTAACCCTCAATCGCTCACTTATAAAGTCATAGATATAAATATACATAGAAAAACAATCTAAACCGATCGGGTTAAAATGAAACCGTTGTCAATTATTTTCCTAACACGGCATTTCTCGGATAACTTTGTTCCTTACACGTTTCAGTGTGAAAGCAACCTGACACACACCTTACCTGTTTTTTTTTTCCATGGGGCTGAAGCTGTGAGAGGAAGCAAACGAAGAGTTGCAATTAAGATTTATTCAACTAATCATGACACATTTTTTGCTTTAATCAAATTTAGAAGGGCATAAAACACACACACACACACACACACACACACACACACACACACACACACACACACACACACACACACACACACACACCACAGTAAACAGTCCCGCATCAGTATTTCTTACCTCTATCAACTGTGTCCCATCAATGAGGACAAGCAAAAGAAAGGAAAAGGGTTGAGGTCAATGAGGTCAAGGGTTAGAGCACTAAGACTGCATTACGGGGACAAGTTTACAAGAAGGGTTGAGTGGAGCCACTAAAGACTGAAAGACTGCTGGATGTGTAAAAAGTGAAAGGTGATTGTGGGTCACTTGCTATTTTTACATAAACAATACTATCTGAAAGAAAGACCTCGCTCATAAACTAGGGCATCACGGGCAGTGCACTATTTCTGCTGAAGCGATCACAGCTCTCATAGTGCTACAGTGACAGGGCGACAGGTCTGACGGGGGAAATGAGGTGAGCGAACCTGAGCTGCATTAATTCAGCACATTAGACTAAAGCATATGGCTGAGAATGGCACATCGTCGCCATGCTTTTAACACCTGACACTTATTTATAAAGTTAAAATGACCTCAGCAGGTCCTGAGGATGGAACCATTCATACCTGCACTTAGCATGCTCAAAAACCATCCAGTCCACACTTAGCATGCTCAGAACCTGTTTCCTGCACAATGAGTGTGTTCAGCACTCATCCATGCTGCAATGTCCTGCCAAAAACTCTCCAATCTGTTCAGAACCAGAATATATCCAGATTCTAGGGGAAGTCGTGGCCTAATGGTTAGAGAGTTTGACTCCTAACCCTAAGGTTGTGGGTTCAAGTCTCAGGTCGGCCACGACTGAGGTGCCCTTGAGCAAGGCACCGAACCCCCCAACTGCTCCCCAGGCGCTGCAGCATAAATGGCTGCCCACTGCTCTGGGTGTGTGTTCACTGCTGTGTGTGTGTTCACTGCTGTGTGTGTTCACTGCTGTGTGTGTGTTCACTGCTGTGTGTGTGTTCACTGCTGTGTGTGTGTTCACTGCTGTGTGTGTGTTCACTGCTGTGTGTGTGCACTTTGGATGGGTTAAACGCATAGAACAAATTCTGAGTATGGGTCACCGAACTTAGCCGTATGTCACGTCACGTCACTTTCTCAAAATTAGATGCAATCTGATATGCTTCAAGCTCAATGCTCAAAACCAGAACCTGTCATAATTTCAGGACCAGACCAGCCTCACTAAGCAGAAACCCATCCAGCCTGCAGCTGTCATCCACAGAACAATTCTGGTCTGCATTGAGCATGCTCAGAACCTTGCAAAGCTGCAATGAACACACCGAGAATCAGAACGACTACAATAAAAAGAGAGTGTTTTGAACCAGAGTCCACTCTAACACACGGAGCATGCTCAGAACCAGAGTCCACTCTAACACACGGAGCATGCTCAGAACCAGAGTCCACTCTAACACACGGAGCATGCTCAGAACCAGAGTCCACTCTAACACACGGAGCATGCTCAGAACCAGAGTCCACTCTAACACACGGAGCATGCTCAGAACCAGAGTCCACTCAAACACACGGAGCATGCTCAGAACCAGAGTCCACTCTAACACACGGAGCATGCTCAGAACCAGAGTCCACTCTAACACACGGAGCATGCTCAGAACCAGAGTCCACTCTAACACACGGAGCATGCTCAGAACCAGTCCAGCATCTACTGGAGTTTCTACACGAGCATCTACCAGTTTGCACTGAGCATGCTCGGAACGAATCCAGCCTGTACATTTCTCTGAACCAGCCAACACAAAGTCTCCTTTTACACCAACACCCACCCCCTGTGGTGTTACTACAGCAACAAAGACACAAACTACAGCTGCTCAGGAATGTGGGAATGCCATGGCCGTACGATCGGGCTGAGTTTATTCTTCAGTGGGGCAAAAAGAGAGAAAGAGGGGTGAGGGTGGGCAGGGTTATTTTGGGTGAGGATGGGGGGTGTTACCTGTACTGTGGGTGCAGACAGTGATAGTGGGAGATCTCTGAAAGAACAGTGAGATGGATTGAGACTCGACGCTTGAATTTTTTCACCCCATCCCTCGTCTCTCTCTCTCTCCCGTGTCTTACCATTTTTTTTCGTTTAGTCATCTTTCCTCATGAAGGCATCGCTAGCTTTCTGCTTCTGATCCGCCCTCATTCTTCATCTCTCTCTCTCTCTCTCTCTCTCTCTCTCTCTCTCTCTCTCTCTCTCTCTCTCTCTCTCTCGCTCTCAATGTCTCTCCCCCCTCTCTCTCTCTTTCTCAATTCTACTCCCATATGTACTTGCTCCCGCTCAACTGTCTCTACATCTGTACTCTGATCTTTCCTCTCCTCATCTTCATTGTCATCCCGGTCCTTACCCATCTCTTCCAGCTCTGAGGTCATGGACTTGGAGCGCAGTGCGATGGCTGGAGTGCTCAGCCTTTTACTCTGCTGTGGGACTGAGGTAAAGAAGGAGAAAGAAAGAAAGAGAAACATTGTAAGGAATAACATCATCTTCATTATCATCATCATCATCATCATCGTTATTATAGACCGAGCAGCTTAAAAGCCTTCTCACACTGAAGGTCAAAGATTTTGAAGTAGATTGTTGGAAGGGCTCAAGATGTTTTTCATTTAGAACCATTGTAATTTTTCCCCCCAATCAATGCCAGCAATGCATTTGGCTAGACTGTCAACTCCTTAAGCATATTTTACCTAGCGTTCACACCGGCAGCCATATTTTAGCTCACATTGCATCCAAATCTCTACTGGCTTGGCACTCTCATGTAGAACCTAGTAACATGGACGAATATCCATCTGTGCCTAACGACGTGTTTTATAGGTTTATTTCGATAAACTGGTTCTTATCGATACAAAAAAAGATCAAATACATTTATTTAGATATACATATATATACGGTATATACTGTACACTCAAATGTAGTGTATTTACACTGTTTTTGTCATGTCATGTCATGTCATGTCATGTTTTTTCATGTCATGTCATGTCATGTGATGTCATGTTCTGTTTTGTCATGTCATTTGATGTCATGTCATGTTTTGTCATGTCATGTCATGTCATGTCATGTATGTGATGTCATGTCATGTAACATCATGTCATGTAACATCATGTCATGTTCTGTCATGTCATATCATGTTTTGTCATGTGATGTCATGTCATGTCATGTTTTGTCATGTCATGTTTTGTCATGTCATGTCATGTATGTCATGTCATGTCATGTAACATCATGTCATGTAACATCATGTCATGTTCTGTCATGTCATATCATGTCATGTTTTGTCATGTTTTGTCATGTCATGTAATGTTTTGTCATGTCATGTATGTGATGTCATGTCATGTCATGTGATGTCATTTGTTCAAACAGAAACACGTTGTTGTATAAAAGAAAAATGTTTTATGTCTTTCTGTTTATGCCGTCTGTAAGCATCATATGATCATCATCTTAATCCTTACTTTTTTTCCTGGAGCCTTCCTCCATGTCAGGATTGCGAGTCACCATCACCACCTTGACCATCAGGCTGTTTCCGCCTTGTCTGATCATGTTGACCACTTGCCTGTGGCCAACTTTCACCACATTCTGACCGTTTACCTGATGAAAGACAGTGGAAGAACACTGGTTACCACGTACCCTACCAGTTGCTGGTTACCACATACCCTACCCGATCCATGTTTCCACCATGCACACACCTCGATCAGGAAGTCACCCATCCGTAGACCAGCCCTCCAGGCCACGCCTCCCTCGTCGACAGACTCAAGGTACTGCAGTGCTGGAAAGGCTGGTGTGGGTGTAAACTCTTCAATGGGTGTCTGTGCTACAAAACACACACCCACACAGTTCCAAGTATGAACGAAATTCCAGTTATCACGTACTGGAGTGACATAGTGTCTGCTGTACAAGATGCAGAGTCAGAGAAGGGTAGGTCATGGGTAAGGAGAAATGATGATGTCACCTAACCTGAGCTTTGAATACAACAGTGGAATAATAGAACACTTGGCAAGGCATCAGTATGATCAGTATGAGAGTCTGCTGAGAAAGAGAGAGAGAGAGAGAGAGAGAGAGAGAGAGAGAGAGAGAGAGAGAGAGAGAGAGAGAGAGATAGAGAGAGAGAGAGAGAGTGAATGGCAGACAGTGAGGATGAGGATTCTTACCCTTGGCCCCTCTCAGCACAAAGCCAAAACCCTCGCTGTCTTTTTTCTGCAGGAGCACTGTTTTCTCCTTTATTATGTAGTCACTAAGAGAAACAAAGAGACAGAGAAGAAGGAGGAAGGGTTAGTGGAGGAGAAACACTGAGCTGAGTTGGCAATGTGAGCGGTGGTGCCGGGAACAGAATACAGAGAGGGCAGAGAAATGGAGGGAGACAGAAGAGCAAAAAGGAGAGAGAGAAAAAAAACATTCCAGGAAGTGTACAGTACAACGGAGACATTGGTACAGGTGAAAGTCCTCAAGCACTTGGCTTAGGTTTAGGGAAAGGGGGGGTCAGAGGACAGGGGAAAGGTGTGAATATCTGCATAATCCTGTCCTGTCTTTCATCTGCGACAACGTGCAACCAGAATCTGTAAAACTGAAGCACTGCAACATCTGTAACGTCTGTAACATCTGTAACGTCTGTAACACTAACATCTGTAACCCTGTAACATGTCAGCACCTGCAAGTACAAGTCTGTAAGTTGACTACACAGTAACACTGCAATGTAGGACGCCAACCCCTGTCCTCTGTCCTCTGTCCTCTGTCCTCTGACATTACTAAATAAAATATTGTCCAACACACATCGTCCTTTGTATTGGTTCAGTAGCACTGGCATTACCTCTAACATGTCACTGTTTTAACATCCATTCATTCATTCATTCATTCATTCATTCATTCATTCATTCATTCATCTTCTACCGCTTATCCGAACTTCTCTGGTCACGGGGAGCCTGTGCCTATCTCAGGCGTCATCGGGCATCGAGGCAGGATACACCCTGGACGGAGTGCCAACCCATCACAGGGCACACACACACTCTCATTCACTTACACACACACACACTACAGACAATTTTTCAGAGATGCCAATCAACCTACCATGCATGTCTTTGGACTGGGGGGAGGAAACCGGAGAACCCGGAGGAAACCCCCGAGGCACGGGGAGAACATGCAAACTCCACACACACGAGGTGGAGGTGGGAATCAAACCCCCAACCCTGGAGGTGTGAGGCGAACGTGCTAACCACTAAGCCATATTGTATGCTTCATTCTGCCATCAAAAACTCAGTAACTGTTACTAATACGTTGGACCGTCTTTATGTTGAAAACATGAGAATACTGTAACACCAGTTTTATCTGGATCTTATTTGTAGATTTACGTATGATGACACAGAGTCACACTGTAACTCGTGTCCCCTTACATTACTGTAACAATCTGTCTTTATGTGCAACGCTGGGTCTGTCTATGAAGGGTGAAGGAAGTACATGACCCCGGTACGCTCGGAAACACGGCTTGTAAGATGCTGTCGAAGTCTTCGGTTTCTGCATCTTCCATCTGTGATGTTTATATGCAGCGGGCACAGTAAGTAAGATGTTGGCGGTTGCCTAAGCAACGGCCAGAACTGGAAATAAGAAATAGCCAAGCTAATATGTAGACATACACTGTGAAGGGAGCTACAGCATGTGAGCCTGGCAGCGCTAGTGCTCGGAATTAGTCATCTAGAAGCCAACGCTCCTACCAGAGGGACATCTGAAAGACAAAGCCGTCACGGACGGCTCCGAGAGCGAACGATTAAAACCCGGTCGGACAGTCGAACCCTGAGAGAAGTTAACAAGTGTGAGAGCAGCAGCAGATGCTCTGCTTGCACATCCAGCTCTGGGTTTATATTTAGACGTGGGTGTGTTTGATGACAGTAGCAAAAAATATGTGTGTGGGTCTCATGTAAAGAGATACGTGGCGCGAAACAACATTTTTACCAGTTCTGTACAGTATAAAGTGCATGCGCAATAATGGTAACATGTACAGGAGGAAATGACCACGTTGGCTGATATTAATGTTTAAGTAAATGACTGTGAATCGCAGAACATGGAGGAAAGGTGTGAATACTTAGGGAAAAAAATGAGAAATAGCTGTACATAATGTTCATACATAATACACTTCAGCTTTAAATAGTAATACATTACCCTAATTTATTACCAGCCTCTGGACACTGTGATGTCCTCAGTCCTGATTTCTTGACCAATTATTTTAGTTCTGAAAGTCCCGACCCACATCCCCGTATCCACATCCCCGTGTTTTTACGTCATCGTTCCTAAATATCATGTGAGTTACAATGAGAGAATTTATAACGGAATATTTGAGATTTTCTGTAAGAAGAGGTTTATTTTACATTAACAGGAGTCTCCAGTGAAAATAGACACTATATACGTGACAGGATAAGATTTATGATAGATAAAGCTGCACTACAGTCGGAGCTGCAGGTACTGTAGGAGAATGAATGGACACCCGATGACCAATCAGAGTCCAGAATTAAGAGACGTTATATAAAATATCACCTTCAGCATTAACGGCAGCTGTTATGACAATTTATG
>NC_062532.1:22919263-22926763 GCF_022655615.1 Tachysurus fulvidraco
CTCGATCTGTCAGCCTCGCGACCACAAGCACACACACACACACACACACACATGCACACATGCACACACGCACACACACACGCACACACACACACACACATGCATCTCTCTCTCTCTCTCGTATTCTCACACGCCCCCTCCCTCTCTCCCTCTCTCCATCTCTCCGCCAGGGGAAAAAGCAGGAGGAAGGAAAAGAACAGGCGGTACCTGTAAATGAACCAGACGCTGCGATTCAGAGGCCCGAGCGACGGCCAGGAAGATGAGAGCGAGAGGGAGAGAGAGAGATCCTCCTCTCCGCATCCTCCCTTCGCCATTTCCCCCCCTCCCTCCTCCTGCTCGTCTTCCAGCAGCCGGAGAGAAGCGAGGAGCGAGCGCGGCGCAAGAGGAGGAGAGGAGGAGGAAGAGGAGGAGGAGGAGAAAGACAGAGAGATGGAGAGAGTGAGAGCGAGGGCCTGGCTCTCCCAACCCCTTCATACTTAAGACAGAGCAAGGGAGAGGGAGAGAGAGAGAGAGAGAGAGAGAGAGAGAGAGAGAGAGAGAGAGAGAGAGAGAGAGAGAGAGAGAGAGAGAGAGAGATGGTTGACTGCGACAGAGGAGGAGGGAGTGAGAGAGAGAGAAAGCAAGTGTGTTTAGGGATGGAGAGAAGGACAGAAGGAAATCTGGAGGATTGGGTTTGTTTGCAAAAATCATTCTCTCTCTCTCTCTCTCTCTCTCTCTCTCTCTCTCTCTCTCTCTCTCTCTCTCTCTCTCAGACACACACATACACACACAATCATAAGTTGCAAAGCAGTAAACCAACTAGTGCACGTGAACGATACAATCGCACCCTCGTCAGTCATCGTCACATCTTTCCATCCGATGCTCCTAGCAGAGACCGCAAAGCATCCCTCCATCACATCCCTCTATCCCCATCCACATCCCTCCATCACATGACTCCATCATGTCCCATATCACAGCCCTGTCCCAGTCTGACTGTCCCAGGCATTTCCTATTAATTTTATCCCTCCCTCACATTCTTCCCATCACTTCACTTAATTACTTTTATCCATCAAACCCTTCTATTAAGTCCTACATCACATCCCTCCATCACATCCTACAGTCACTCCACTCTATCACTTTTCACCTTCTAGCACATCCAGATCCCTCCATCAAATCCCTCTATCACATTCCGTCATCATATTTTACAATCACACCTGCCATCACTTCCCTAGATCACATCCATCCATCAATCACACACTTTCATCACATCCCTCAGCCACATCACTCCATTACCTCGTTCTCTTGATTTCTTCTATCACATCCTTTCACCATTTTACTCCATCACATCCTTTCATCACATTCTTCCATCACACCCCATAACATCCCTTCATCATATTCTTTCAACGGATCGCTCTGTCATATTTCTCCATTGTATCACTTTTTATTGCTCCATCACATCCCTCTCTCCTTCACAAAGATCCATCACTCTGCCCACATTTCTTCTAGCTAAAACTCACTAGCTAACTGGTGAAGACGGTCACATTCTTCTTCTGGGCTGAAATCCCAGAGCAGTAACACACTCAGTGTCACTGTAATTGACAGGGTAGTGAGGATATGCCCCTCCCATCCAACAGCACACAGATAACTGTGGCATCGATGGTGTTAGACCTCATGACCTCCTGACGTGAGGGTGAACCTCCCACTGCATCGATGGTGTTAGACCTCGTGACCTCCTGATGTGAGGGTAAACCTCCCACTGCATCTATGGTGTTAGACCTCGTGACCTCCTGATGTGAGGGTAAACCTACCACTGCATCTATGGTGTTAGACCTCGTGACATCCTGACATGAGGGTAAACCTCCCACTGCATTGATGGTGTTAAACTTCAAGACCTCATGATGTGAGGGTAAACCTCCCACTGCATCGATGGTGTTAGACCTCATGACCTCCTGATGTGAGGGTGACCCTTCCACTGCATCGAAGGTGTTAGACCTCATGATGTGAGGGTAAACCTCCCACTGCATCGATGGTGTCAGACCTCATGACCTCCTGACGTGAGGGTAAACCTCCCACTGCATTGAAGGTGTTAGACCTCATGATGTGAGGGTGAACCTCCCACTGCATCGATGGTGTTAGACCTCATGACCTCCTGACGTGAGCATGGACCTCCCACTGCCTCGATGGTGTTAGACCTCATGACCTCCTGATGTGAGCGTGAACCTCCCACTGTATCAATGGTGTTAAACTTCATGACCTCCTGACATGAGGGTAAACCTCACACTGCATAGATGGTATTAGACCTCATGACCTCCTGACATGAGGGTGACCCTTCCACTGCATCGATGGTGTTAGACCTCATGCCCTCCTGTGCTTCAGTGGAAAAGTGCAGCTCTTTTCAGACTTTTCAGAGCCATTTCCAGGCCACACTCCAAAAAATCCCTCTTCATGTCACTCGATAAATCTCTTTTTTACTGACAAGTTATTTAAATAAACAAAATCACTTTCACTCATGGGTTTGTTGTTCAGGCTGCAGGACAACAGAAGCTGGACACACAGCGTGCTGAGACACAGGACACGGTGCTCCTGGGTGTGTCGGTCTGCAGGAGAAACCAAAACACACTGAAGACTGAAAAAGTGTCAGGATTCCTCCATCTGACACACTGGGAGTGTGTCACTGTTCTGTGAAGCTGTCGCAGGTTTAAAGGCTAGAACATGTTGTGAACTTTAACAGAGAGATTTATACTAATTATTATTATTATTATTATTATTATTATTATTATTATTATTACTTCCAGTTCAGACCTTTCCTGGTGACTCTGCTGCTATGGTGACTTTCAAAGTTTCCCCATTTAAATCCTGAGCTAATGAAGTGCTCATCCAAAACCTGTTGTTTGTTTTCCTCCATGTGTCTCTCCGCCCCATCTGCTTCCTCTTCCTGCCGTCTGTCCACCTGACCTTTACTCTTCCTCCTCTTCCTCCTCCTCGTTCCTTTTTGTCCTTTAAACTTTCTCTTTAGAGTTATTTTAATGCCCTGATGTGCACACCGCCACCCCTGAAGCCCACCTTACACTCTTAACATGCATCTGAACTGAACCACACATTACTTCAATGCCACACACACACACACACACACACACACACACACACACACGCACACAGACCCCTCCCCCCTTCCAGCACAACCTGCGACGTCTGCAAACATAACAGAAGGCATGAATGAAAATGGAACGACAGGAAACAGGTATACGTAACCATGTAACCACCCTCAAAGGAATGACAGGATAGAGAGGGAGATGGACGGAGGGCAGGAGAGAGAGGGAGAGAGAGAGGGGGGGAAAGAGAGAGAGAGAGAGAGAGAGAGAGAGAGAGAGAGAGAGAGAGAGAGAGAGAGAGAGAGAGAGAGAGAGACAGGGAGAGAGATAGAGGTCGTAGAGCTGGAGAAGAGCAGGACTCACATCATCTCCGTCAGCGCTGCTTTCCTAACGTGGCGATGTTGTTCTTCTTGCTTGATCCCTCTCTTCCTACCTACCTACCTCCCACCCTCCCTCCCTCCCTCCCTCCCTCCCTCCTTCCTTTGCTTTCTCCCTCTCCTTTACTCTTACTCCCTAGCAGATCATCTTCAACATCCACCGATGAACACACACTTCTTCTCTGTTTCTGCTCAATGCATCACGTCACAGCACGTGCAAAATAATGAGAAAGAGAGAGAGAGAGAACTAGAGGAGGGTGGATTAGTGGCAGAAAGTGTATGTGCATGTTTAGAGTGTGTGTGTGTGTGTGTGTGTGTGTGTGTGTGTGTGTGTGTGTGTGTGTGTGTGTGTGTGTGTGTGTGTGTGGTTGTCCATGCGTATGTCATGCAGGCCTGCTTGCCCGCTGCGTGCGATGATCTGTATGCGACTCTCTGATTGGTTTAACCCCACAGCGCTGCTGAATGCAGGATTCTGATTGGTCATGTGGTGTTGATTAATTCCCTAGAACAGGAGCTCTGACAGTAGTGCAGCTGCACATCACAGCTTTATTTATAATTAATGCACTCGTTCGGATATCGTTTCTATAGTAACAGTGACGTGTACAGTGGCTCGTGTCATTTCCTCAGTCATCAGTATTATTAGTATTTAGGTGAAGTAGCAGAAAGCTGCAGTGTTTTAATTATTATCCGTCGTAGCGTTCTATTAACATAGTACTAATAGTATTGTGTAGTGATCTGTCAGTAAAGAGTATTGTTCGATTCATGGTGGTTATTAGTAGTCGTATTCAATTCGTTTGCTATCAACAAGACAGTATTTAATATTCTTATTTAGTATTTAGTTTCTTTGGTGATTTTGATTGTACAGTATTAGTAGAATGTGTTGTTGCTGAGTGTTGTTCTTTTGATGCTTATTACTAGTAATAACATATTAGTATGGTGTTAATAATAAAGTAATTAGTATTAGTATTAGTATATTAATATAATAATGGTGTTGTTAAGGGGGGGCATGGTGGCTTAGTGGTTAGCACGTTCGCCTCACACCTCCAGGGTCGGGGGTTTGATTCCCGCCTCCACCTTGTGTGTGTGGAGTTTGCATGTTCTCCCTGTGCCTCGGGGGTTTCCTCCGGGTACTCCGGTTTCCTCCCCCGGTCCAAAGACATGCATGGTAGGTTGATTGGCATCTCTGGAAAATTGTCTGTAGTGTGTGTGTGTGTGTGAGTGAATGAGAGTGTGTGTGTGCCCTGTGATGGGTTGGCACTCCGTCCAGGGTGTATCCTGCCTCGATGCCCGATGACGCCTGAGATAGGCACAGGCTCCCCGTGACCCGAGAAGGTCGGATAAGCGGTAGAAGATGAGTGAGAATTAAAATATTAAGATAATTGGTATACTGTTAATACAATATTACTGGTATAAATAACAGTCAACACTCATGTGACAGGAATCGTAGTTATGTAATAGGAGTAAAATTAATTAATCAAAGTATAGCAGAGAGAATAATCCCTTATTATATAATGAAATAATTATTAAATAATCAGTAATTAGGTGTAATAGTAGCATAGTGTTACTTTCAGTACTGGGAGAGAAGTTAGAAATATTAGTATTATGCTTATTATTGTAGCGGTAACAGGAGTGTTATAAGTGTTATAAGTGTTATACAGTAAGTGTTATAAGTGTTATAAGTGTTATACAGTAAGTGTTATGTGTTATAAGTGTTATAAGTGTTATACAGTAAGTGTTATAAGTGTTATAAGTGTTATACAGTAAGTGTTATAAGTGTTATAGTGTTATACAGTAAGTGTTATAAGTGTTATACAGTAAGTGTTATAACTGTTATACAGTAAGTGTTATAAGTGTTATATGTGTTATACAGTGTGTTATAAGTGTTATAAGTGTTATACAGTAAGTGTTATAAGTGTTATAAGTGTTATACAGTAAGTGTTATAAGTGTTATGTGTTATACAGTAAGTGTTATAAGTGTTATACAGTAAGTGTTATAAGTGTTATGTGTTATACAGTAAGTGTTATAAGTGTTATACAGTAAGTGTTATACAGTAAGTGTTATAAGTGTTATACAGTAAGTGTTATACAGTAAGTGTTATAAGTGTTATAAGTGTTATACAATAAGTGTTATAAGTGTTATACAGTAAGTGTTATAACTGTTATACAGTAAGTGTTATAAGTGTTATAAGTGTTATAAGTGTTATACAGTAAGTGTTATACGTGTTATAAGTGTTATACAGTAAGTGTTATAGGTGTTATACAGTAAGTGTTATAAGTGTTATACAGTAAGTGTTATAAGTGTTATAAGCGTTATAAGTGTTATACAGTAAGTGTTATAAGTGTTATAAGTGTTATACAGTAAGTGTTATAAGTGTTATAAGTGTTATACAGTAAGTGTTATAGGTGTTATACAGTAAGTGTTATAAGTGTTATAAGTGTTCTACACAGTGAGAGAATAGTACCGGTGACCCTACAGTGACTAATAGTACTAGTTTAATTAGTAGTAATTAAGCAGGTAAACTATCAGGATTGTTGTTTCAGTTATTATTATTATTTTTGTTCTTATTATCATTGATATCATCAATACTAATAATTATATCACTTCCTGCATCTCGTTTTCAGCCGATACTTTCCCCGACTCCACCCTCTTATTTCATCTTTATCCATCTACAGCGCTCTCATCTTTTCCCTCGGTCGCTCCTTCTCTTTGCCCTTCCTCTCGAGTGCCCTTCATCGTCTGACCTCCAGATGGAGAGCCGGTGGGGGAGACCAGGCGAGAGAGAGAAAATTAAAAAAAAGTACAGGGGGTGAGGAAAGTGAGAGGAACAACCAGAGCGAGCGATGGACAGAGAGTCAGAGGGAGAGAGGGAGGAGATGGGAGGAGCAACAACACCAAAAATAGGGAAAAGATAATGGGAAAACTGTTAAAATAGAAAATAGGGACATGTGTGTGTGTGTGTGTGTGTGTGTGTGTGTGTGTGTGTGTGTGTGTGTGTGTGTGTGTGTGTGTGTGTGTGTGTGTGTGTGTGTGTGTGTGTGTGTGTGTGTGTGTGTAGAAGAACTAGGGTACACTAACCAGATACTTTGAGTCTCTCTCAAGATGTAGTGACCAAATTATGTTACAAAGCCTTTGCTGCTACTAATGTGAGATCAAAAACAACAACCACACCAACAACAACAGCAACACCAACAGCACCACCAACACCACCACCACCACCACCAACAACAACAACACCACCACCAACAACAGTACCACCACCACCAACAACAACAACAACAGCAACAACAACACCACCACCAACACCACCACCAACAACACTACCAACAACAACAACAACAACAACAACAACAACAACAACAACAACAACAACAACACCACCAACAACAACAACAACACCAACAACAACAACAACAACAACAACAACAACACCAACAACACTACGACGTCCAACCAGGAACCAGACGAAACACATTTTCTGCACTTGGTTCCCACTCTGTGTCTGTTTATATCTCTGTATATGTTCTTTACACTCAGTGGTGTGAAGATCAGTGTTTCTCACCTACAGGACCTTCTCCTCCATCCCAGCTCACCTGAAGAAATCTAAAGCAGGAGGTCAGGTGTGACATTCATTACAGCACACGACCGCACCCATATTTATGAAGAAGAACAAGAGGCTAACACAGGACGCTGAGTCGTTTCCAGATTAACAGGTCTTTTTAACCCTTGAACATGGACTTCTGATGGACTTCTCGTGGACTTCTGATGGACTTCTCATGGACTTCTGATGGACTTCTGGGACGTTTTTAATCAGTATAAAGAAGCGTCTGATGTCGTGTCTGTGAGTCTGATCTAAAATAAATCAGGTTCTTTCGGTGTGTTTTAGACGTGTGTTTGTCCCTCTGTTGATGATCTGTCCCTCTGTGTGTGCTTGTGTGTGTGTGTTTGTGTGTATGTGTGTGTGTGTTTTTGCGTGTGTGTGTGTGTGTGTGTGTGTGTGTAAAGTGCAGCACATGCACATGCTTCTGATTAAATTTAAAGTGCCCTGACAGCA
>NC_062532.1:22941763-22944263 GCF_022655615.1 Tachysurus fulvidraco
CTCAATGAACCAACTTACGCACACACACACACATACTGTACGCACACACATTGCAAAACTACCTACAGTAATGAGGCAATAGAGGAATTCACATATTCCATCTGGGACACACACACACACACACACACACACACACACACACACACACACACACACACACACACACACACACACAATTCAGTCCAATTAAAGCAGAACAGCTCTCAGAGGAGCACCTTGGTGTGCAGCTTGGCGAGTTGTTTCTCATCGAGGTTGGTTTGTTTATACACTCGGGTTTTGTAGCGAAACTGAAAGAAACACAGACAATTAGCCAAAAAAAAAAAAAAAAGAAAGAAAGAAAGACAAATACTACGAACTCTACAACACGTTTTTTGTTGTTGTTGTTTTTTTAATTATTCCATCAGCTACGTGTGTTAACAGGAAACTGATTATGTTTTATAGTGGAAAAGAAAAGGCTTGCAGAATCTAAATGATGCGTCTGAATCACATGAATCATGCAGAAACCGAATCATTTAACTCAGAAATACTATCATGTAACTCACTTGAATCAGGAAGAATTCTAATCACGTGACTCAAACGAGGCACAATTAAAATGACGTCATGCTCAGGCAGAATCTGAATCACATAATTCATGAACATTTGACACTCACACTTGTGATCATTTTCATTACTAAAAGAATCTGAATGAATTTATTCAAGCAGAATCTGAATGAAGTGCAAAATAGAATATGGATCATGTGACTCAGGCAGAAAAATCTGAATTATTCGGAAAGATCTTTGTGCAAATCAGCAAAGAGTCGGAGTCCCTCGATCACGTAATTCAGGCTAAATATGAACAGCTGGAGCCGACAGAATAGGAACTGTGACTCGAGCTGAATCGGAATAGTGTGATTCAAGCACGAATCGAATCATGAGACTCGTGAATCATTTGATATATTGCTGCTATTAGTTCCTGCCTTTGTAAGCTTTTGCTTTTTATCGAGCGTATAAGTAAATTCCAGTCGAACTGAAAGTATTGGTACCCATATCGTTTTGTTCATTGTATCTGACATGGACATGTGACGTGTGTAAGTTACACAACATCAAACACTCCATATGAACACTCGATACATCAGCAGCCAAAGGAATCGTCAATAACGTGGCTCAGTTTGAACAATGCATTGTGAAATCATCCAAACTAATCACTGAAATGTCAGCAAAGGATTTGTCGCCTCTTGTTTTTGTCCGTTAGTTAAGTGAATAAATAAATGATGATGATGATGATGATGATGATGATGATGATACACGATTTGATGAATCGTGTATCATCACGATTTTTTTTTTTTTGCACTTTTTCTAATATTTTATGTATGGTTAATGACAAAAAAATAGAACATTTTTCAACCAATCAGATTGTGTTGAAAATAATTGTTGTATAATTATTCATTAGGGAGTAATTAATAATAATTATATACATAGATTACATCATACACTCCTGATGATGTCATGTCCAAACCACTGAATTCATGTGAAAAGATTTACAATTACAGTATATTTTCAGAACCTTATCAATCCATGATCCCAATTGAACGTGTGTTTTTTTTTGTTTGTTTGTTTATTGTTGTTTTTTTTTTTATAATTTATGATATATTATTTGAGTATAATCTGAATTGTGTGATCCAGGTAGATATTCAATCATGTTGCACACAAAGCTGAATCTGAATCACTGTGTAATTTGGACAGAATTCAAATCCTTAGATTTAAACAGAATCTAAATCTTGTGACTCAGACTGAATCTGAATCATGTGACTCAGACCGAATCTGAATCATGTGACAGACCGAATCTGAATCATGTGACTCAGACCGAATCTGAATCATGTGACTCAGACCGAATCTGAATCATGTGACTCAGACCGAATCTGAATCATGTGACTCAGACCGAATCTGAATCATGTGACTCAGACCGAATCTGAATCATGTGACAGACCGAATCTGAATCATGTGACTCAGACCGAATCTGAATCATGTGACAGACCGAATCTGAATCATGTGACTCAGACCGAATCTGAATCATGTGACTCAGACCGAATCTGAATCATGTGACTCAGACCGAATCTGAATCATGTGACTCAGACCGATTCTGAATCATGTGACTCAGACCGAATCTGAATCATGTGACTCAGAATGAATCTGAATCATGTGACTCAGACCGAATCTGAATCATGTGACTCAGACCGAATCTGAATCATGTGACTCTGACTGAAAATGAATCTTATGACTCAGACTGAAAATGAATCATGTGACTCAGGCTGAATCTGAATCATGTGACTCAGACTGAATTTGAATCTTGTGACAGACTGAATCTGAATCATGTGATTCAGACTGAAAATGAATCATGTGACTCAAAAGATTTTTATATATTTTTTTTTACATTTTTATAACACTCGTGGAACATCTTTTATGCACTTTTATGTCGCAAACTTTCATCACACCCACTTTGTCCATGAAGGAGTTTACGTAC
>NC_062532.1:22949263-22951330 GCF_022655615.1 Tachysurus fulvidraco
TATCCAACATCTCTCCATTCAACATCTCTCCACTTATCATCTCACCATCCAACATCTCTCCATCCATTATCTCTCCACCATCATCTCTCCATCCATCATTTCTTTATCCAAGATCTCTCCATCTATCATCTCACCATCCATCATCTCTCCATCCATCATCTCTTTATCATCATCTCTCCATCTCTCCATCTCTGATCTCTCCATCTATCATCTTGCCATCCAACATCTCTCCATCCATCATCTCTCCATCCTTTATCTCTCCACCATCATCTCTCTATCCATCATCTCTTTATCCAACATCTCACCATCTTTCATCTTTCCACCATCTTACATATCTTTCCATCCATTATCTCTCTCCATCCATCATCTCATCCATTATCTCTCCATCCATCATCTCTCCATACATCATCTCTCCATACATCATCTCTCCATCCATCAGCGCTTTATCCATCATCTCTACATCTCTCACCTCTCTGTCCAACATCTCTCCATCCAAAATCTCTCCACTTATCATCTCACCAACCAACATCTCTCCATCCATCATCTATCCATCCATCATCTCTCCATCCATCATCACGTTATCCATCATCTCTCCATCCATCATCTCTACACCTCTCACCTCTCTGTCCAACATCTCTCCATCCATCCATTCCATCCATTATCTCTCTCCATCCATCATCTCATCCATTATCTCTCCATCTATCATCTCACCATCCAACATCTCTCCATCCAACATCTCTCCATCCATTATCTCTCTTCATCCATCATCTCTTTATCCAGCATCTCTCCATCCAAAATCTCTCCACTTATCATCTCACCATCCAACATCTCTCCACCATCATCTCTCTACCCATCATCTCTTTATCCAACATCTCTCCATCCAACATCTCACCATCTTTCATCTCTCCACCATCTTAGATATCTCTCCATCCATTATCTCTCCATCCATTATCTCTTTATCCAACATCTCTCCATCCAACATCTCTCCACTTATCATCTCACCATCCAACATATCTCCATCCATTATCTCTCCACCATTATCTCTCCACCCATCATTTCTTTATCCAAGATCTCTCCATCTATCATCTCACCATCTATTATCTCTTCATCCATCATCTCTCCATCCATCATCTCTCCATCCATCATCTCTTTATCATCATCTCTCCATCTCTCATCTCTCCATCTATCCATCTCTGATCTCTCCATCTATCATCTTGCCATCCATTATCTCTCCACCATCATTTCTCCATCCATCGTCTCTTTATCCAACATCTCACCATCTTTCATCTTTCCACCATCTTACATATCTTTCCATCCATTATCTCTCTCCATCCATCATCTCTTTATCCATCATCTCTCCATCCAATATCTCTCCACTTATCATCTCACCATCCATCATCTCTCCATCCATCATCTCTCCATCTCTCATCTCTCCATCTATCCATCTCTGATCTCTCCATCTATCATCTCACCATCCAACATTTCTTCATCCATTATCTCTCCACCCATCATCTCTTTATCCAACATCTCTCCATCAAACATCTCTCCATCCATCATCTCTTTATCCAACATCTCTCCATCCAACATCTCTCCACACAACATCTCTTTATTCATCTCACAATCATCCATCATCTCTCAATCCATCATCTCATGATTTGTCATGTCTCCATCCATCAATTCTCCATTCACCTATCAACACATCCACCATCCTTCTGTCCATCCATCTTCCATGTATCCATTCATCTCAGTCCTCAACTATCCATCTACCATTATTTCCCATCAATCTTTATTTTTCATCTCTGCATCCACCTAAACACAATCTATCCTATCTCTTCACCCTTACACATTAATTTACTCATCCATCCATTCACTCATCCTCATGTCTGCAGCCCTCCACCCTTTATTAGCTAATTCATTCATCTCTTTATTTTTATTTACTTTTATTTCAGCATCTTTTTCCTTTACAGTTTCAGTCCATCTCCCCATTCACTTTTTTCCCTAAACTTCTACATCTCCACCCATTTGTCTCTCTCTCTCTCTCTCTCTCTCTCTCTCTCTCTCTCTCTC
>NC_062532.1:22951830-22966039 GCF_022655615.1 Tachysurus fulvidraco
GACACAGATGATACCAGACATGACACGACGACATATGACGGCAAGGATTCTGTGCTGCCATAGGTAACACGGCATGGTTTAAATACACATGACAATTAAACACATGAGGAACAGGTCTGCAGAGGTGGGGAGGAAGAGACAAAGGCGTGGCAGGCACGTGACACAGAACAAACAAAAGCACATAGCCAAAGTCCGTGCTGAGTACTGATAGTAGGAGTACTCCCATCTTTAACAACATGCCTGTGCGAATCGGGAGAGCATGCCGGGAAATGTACACTTTCTCCAGCTGTGTGTCCATTTGAAAGGGCTTGCACTCCAAGCATGAAGGACCAGTCAAACCAGGAATGCACGTCACCTGCACTTTATAATACAGCAGTCCATGATTGAGCACACAGACGTCCTCGACCACACCAGATTTCAACTGAACATCACAAGCCCCGAGAAGGTCATCATCTGACATACTGTCATCATCCTACACCTCCAGTTTCACACTGCTGAAACGAGTAAGGTCCACAATTTCAATGTGGAAATCCCAATCCCAATTGGGGGAGTTATCATTCAAGATCATGGACGTCTGGTCAAGGGTTAGACCAAATTTTTTCATTGCAAAGGATCTTCACAAATGCATCTGTCTAATATAAGAAATATCCATATAATCCTGTGGCTTTAATTGCAGTTACGGTGACTTTAGCAGATCTTGTCTTAGTGGGGCAGCAGTTAAGGTCCATTCCTAGTAAGTTGTACTAAATAAAGGTGGAATTACTGGGGGGTTTTTTTTTGCATCTTCTTTGTGCTGTTATTTCCCTGTGGGTGTGTCTGCATTTTATTCTGATGATCTTTTCATTTCATTATGTTTTGTTAGTCAGGTTTAATATGTTAGTGTTTAATATGCTAATGCTTTGTGCTGTTCCTTTCTTTGGGACTGCTCTCAACCCTTTTCTCTTGAGCCATCTTTTTAAAAATTGTAAATATAAAACATGGTGTTTGATAGCATGCAGGAAAACAAACATTTATAATCCTGTTTCCAATTCTGACACCCAATAACACAATGAGACACAGTTATCGAAAATAATTTCTGCCTTGCTGTACTTTCTTTTGCAAATCAGCAGTTAGTTGTCAAAGTGAGACCTTTACTAGGAGCAGTTTTATTTATTTGCAGGCAGTTGAGAGAGATTGCCATTTTTGCACAATACGAACTTCAGTATATGTTCAACATCAACATCAACATGCCAAAAACAGGAACCAATGTTCTGTTGAAGACAGCCAATGACTCAGCTGCTTGGACATCTAGGGGAAATTTGTTTAAAAACAATGCATCAGTGCTGACGATATGGGAACGCTTCTGTGAGGAAGTTGTGTCTGAAGCTCTGTGTGCAACACACGCATTTAATGGCTCGGGAAGGACACGTGATGGAGTGATTACGCGCCAGCAAGTCCATATAGGGCATCTACGTCACACTACTCCAGCTTCTATTTGTCTGGAGGAAGCGCGAGAGGATGCCCGGGGTATGGCCAGCAACACAGCGTCTCGTTCCCTTCTCAGGAACCGGGTTACATATGTAACCTGGTGTAGTTCCCTTTCGAGGGAACTCGACGTTGCGTCAGTGCTGACGCTATGGGAATGCCAATACCCATGCCGCCACGCACCAGCCATGACTGGGCCAAGGCAGACCCTGGAGTGGGGTCCATGTCCAGGGTCATAGAATCTGATAAAGGTGTGCGGAGAGGACTGCCGCAGCACAAATTATCTTCAATGGGGACACCCCTGGCCAAGGCACTGTGTGAGGCGATACCCCTAGAAGAGTGGGCCCTGATGCGAGAGGTGAGGCATGACTGCGCACCTCATAGGCCTGAGTAATGGCCTCCACCACCCAGTGCCCCAGGCGCTGTTTGGAAACCGGATCACCCCTATTCCGGCCCCTAAAAGAGACAAAAAGGGCGGAGGAGTTACGCCATAAACTAGAGCAGTGGACCTAAGTCCTCAGGGCCTTTCCTGGGCAAAGCAAGGTGCAGCCTCCCCTGTTTCCACCGACTCATGGGCTGGGGGACAGTAGGCCTACAGAATGATTGGACAAACCCGCCATCCTTAGCACCTTAGGGTCATATCCCGGCCTGGGGTGCAGGATAGCCTTGGACATGCCGGGGGGAAAATTCTAGGCAGCCGGGGGGCGATCGACAAAGCCTGCAAATCCCCAACTCTCCTGAGAGAGGAAAAGGCAAGAAGCAGAGAACGACCTCAGGGTCAGAAACTTCTCAGAGGCTGACTCCATGGGCTCAAAGGGGGCTTCCGCAGCCCCTCCAGGACCACAGAGAGGTCCAAGGAGAAAAGGCACGGTCTGCAGGAAGGTCTCAGCCGCCTGACACCACGCAGGTAGCGAGAGACCAGAGGGTGCCTACCCAAAGAGGCCCCGAGGACAGGTTCGTGGTTGGCAGCAATGGTGGCCACGTACACCTTTAAAGTACAAGCCCCGAGAAAAGAGAGACTGCAGGAACTCCAGCACTGTACTGACCAGGCAGTGAACTGGATTCTGACAGTGTTCATCACACCAGAGGCAAAAAAAGCCTCCACTTCAGAGCAAATAGCTTCCTAGTGGACGGAGCCCTAGAATTCAGTAGAGTTTTGGTCACCTCAGATGAGAGGCCCCACTTCTAAGAACTGGTCCCCCTCAGGGGCCAGAACCGAAGCTTCCATATCTCGGAGCAAGGGTGTAGGATTGCCCCCTGCACGCGAGAGAAGAGATCTTCCCTGATGGGAACGGCCATGGAGTGGCGTTTAGGAGGGAGGACCGTGAACCAACTCAAGAAGGCCCAACGAAGGGCAACTAGGAGTAGGGTGACCCGGGTCATGGCGCACTCTGGCTAGGGCTTGCGGGAGCAGAGCTACCTGGGGGAAGGCACACCGACGGAGCCTCGCCACGTCCACACCAATGTCACTCCACCCCGTGGGGGTGGAGACATTTTATGGCATCTACGCCACTCCCCGGGCCTCAGCACCTGCCTCGACAGGAAGTCTGCCTCCTTATTTACATTCACTGGGATGAAAATTGCTCTCAACGAAAGGAACCTGGTCTCTGCCCAGTGCAGAATCTGCTGTGCCAACTAAAACGGGGGCACAAATGCAGACCGCCCTGATGATTGATATGGGGAACCACCGCAGTGCTGTCTGTCTGTACTAAGACATGGCATCCCCCGAGGCATGGAAGAAAGTGTTAGAAACACAGCCCTCATCTCTAGGCAGTTTATGTGCCATGAGAGATAGGGGCCCTCCATAAACCCTGTGCAGGATGGCTATCCTAGGCCGCTCCCCAACATGAAAGCGAGGCGTCCGTCGAAAAGGAGTCCGCGACGGTGACACACCCCTAGAGTGGGACCCAAGGCCAGAAACCGGGGTCTTTTCCACAAAAAGAAGGGTACAAAGGCCACAGCATGTAACCCTTATAACCCTGAGGGGATGTCTGTGAGGATGAAAGCCTGCCGACCCCTGAGCCAGGGCTGGAATGGCCTCATGTGGAGTAGAACCAAAGGGATAACATTGGCTGCTGCCGACACGAGGCCCAGGCACCCTCTGTGCCTCTGCAATGAGAGGCATCGGCCTAGCCGAAAGCTTTCACCGCTGACAAAATGGAAGCCACCTGAGCGGGAGACAGACATACCCGCATCGGGATGAAGCCCCAAACTAGCCCAGAAAGGTGGTTCTCTGAAAAGGAGAAAGCACACCCATTTCTGGGCCCAACCTGAGGCCTAGAGACCTCGTATGGGCAAGCACAGCATCTCAATGACTGGCTGCCCTAAGCCTTTGACTGAGACAGATGATCTAGTCGTCCAGGTAATTCAGTACATAGATGCCCTGGAGACACAATGGTGCCAGGGCAGTGTCTATGCACTTTGTAAACGTGCGTGGTGAAGGCTAGGCCAAAAGGAAGAACACCATACACTTCTCCCCCAAAAGTGAACCTGAGGAACCTCCTGTGTTCTGGCAAAATACCTATGTGAAAATAAGTGTCCTCAAGGTCGATAGTCACAAATCATTCTTTGGACCTGATCTGGGACACGATAACCTTGAGCGTGAGCATCTTGAAACCTGTAAGTCTTCAAAGTACAGTTCAGAGCTTACAGGTCCAAAATTGACACAGCCCCCATCCCTCTTAGGAAACAATGAAATATCGGCTGTAAAGCTGGAGTCCCGCTCTGGGAGGGAACATGCTCTATGGCCCCTTTCCTCAGGAGTGAGAGAGTTCCTCTTGGAGGAACGCCCCCTGGTGTCTGCCAACAATCGTAGGCAGCACACCCTGGAAGCGCGGAGGATGGGAGGGGTATCCAGGACCAACTGAGACACCCCTGGCAGAAGTTTCCACACTGCCTGGCTGCCTGATAGTGGGTGTCAGCCTTGCGCAGACAGCCCGGGTGCCCTGAAACTGGCAGGTGCCAACCCAGGGAGACCCATGTAAGGAAGAAAGGCAGGCACAGACCCCACTGCTCCCTGAAACGCCGGAAGCGACAGGGCAGGCAGTAGGGAAGCCTGAACGTTACCGACTGGCATTTTACCTCCCGGTACCTGTCGACGACAGTACTCACTGCATCGCCGAACAAGCCCTGAGGTGACAGCAAGGAATTCAGGAGAGAGGACATATCTTTAGTATTAGTCAAACTGAGCCACAGGCGCCTCTCCGTGGCATCCAGTGAAGCCATTGCATGGCCTATGGAGCGGGCCATCTGCTTTGTGGCATTGAGCGCAAAGTCAGTGGCTCGGTGGAACTCAGATACCACCTGAAGGCAGGTTTCCTCCATGCGGGCGATGTAGGTGAGAGATAGCCCGTAAGCGTCTCCTCAATCCCAGGCATCGCCCAATACCATGGCCTTCAAGCCTTATAATGGCTGATTCGTCCGACATGGAATTAGCAAAGACCTCGGCATGGAGGTCTGAGAAATACGGCAGCCGCCCACGTGAAGGTGGCTTGCGGCCTGAAGTCAGAAGTGGTCGTCTAGCTTATAACGGGCGACACTTACTTCCTCTTCGGGCCAATCTAATTTTAGCATAGACATGTCACAAGGAGCGCCTCAAACGCAGCTGATTGTGTCGGCTATTCAGAGGGGGTAAGCCCCTCCCTGCCCACATCACGCTCCTCAGAGCCCGACGCGGAAAGCCGCATGCTCATTTCCGCGTTGGGAGAAATCGCAGCGCGAGCTCCCAAAACCGAAATCGAGTGAAGGGTGTTGTGAGAGATATCTGCTAAATTCAACCCTTTTTTCTCTTTTTATTTATTTATTTATTTATTCTCTTTTAGCAATGCGGAAGCAACATGCTCTCTTCCTGGTTGGGAGAAATCGCAGCGCGAGCTCCCGAAACCGAAATCGAGCGAACAGTGTTAGGAAGAGGGAAAGAGAAAGTGGAAAAACCCGTCTCTTATTCCATATCTGCTAATTCAACCGGCAAAAATACAGCCAGGCGAGCGCAGAGGGAATCCCTCACAATGCACGCAGCCAGCTGTTCAGAGAGGGGGAAGCCCCCCCGCCCACATCGAGCTCCTCAGAGCCCAACACGGAAGCAACATGCTCTCTTCCGGGTTGGGAGAAATTGCAATGCAAGCTCCCAAAACCCGAAATCGAGCGAACAGCGTTAGGGAAGAGGGAAAGAGAAAGTGGAAAAACCCGTCTCTTATTCCATATCCGCTAATTCAACCGGCAAAAATACAGCCAGGCGAGCGCAGAGGGAATCCCTCACAATGCACGCAACCGGCTGTTCAGAGGGGGGGAAGCCCCTCCCCGCCCACATCGAGCTCCTCAGAGGCCAACACATGCTCTCTTCCAGGTTGGGAGAAATCGCAGCGCGAGCTCCCGAAAGCGAAATCGAGCGAACGGAGTTAGGGGAGAGGGAAAGAGAAAGGGAAAAACCCGTTGTTCCACATCCGCAAACTCAACCTGCAAACCCCGGCGATTGAGGCCGCCCACGCTGCCTCGGCGGATGCGGTACCCGAACAACGAAGTGCAGCTGCAGCTGAGAATTACAGCCCTAAAATATATATATAATTTTTCCCTGTACTAGACAGACAGGACAAACAATTGACACACATACACAGAGCGCTTCCTGAAGACAAAGAAGCTGGAGTAGTGTGACGTAGATGCCCTTATATGGACTTGCTGGCGCGTAATCACTCCGTCACGTGTCCTTCCCGAGCCATTAAAATGGCGTGTGTGCACACAGAGCTTCAGACACAACTTCCTCACAGAAGCGTTCCCATAGCGTCAGCACTGACGCAGTGTCGAGTTCCCTCGAAAGGGAACCTGGGTACCAAGACAGAGAAGAGCCTTGTCCTATTTCTTTCTTGTACACTGAGTGCTGGTCAGTCCATCAAAGCTGTGCTAGTGTTCTGAAGGTGGTGTGGTGCAGATTGGGGTTAGATAAGTATTTTAAAGTTGACTTTTGGCTTTGCGAGAAAGGCAGTTTGGGTTAGTCTGGGAGCCAGGGCCCTAGACATAGCAGGTAATCTTAGGGTCCTAAGCAAGCATAGGTACTCTAAGTAGTTTTTCATGTAGAAGCTAATGATCAATGCATTCATCACTCAGAGGTTACTAAGAGAAATATTATAGATATTGTGTGTGTAAATATGTGTGTAGTTTGCTCTGGCACAATCTCAATGTGACATGGTGATATAGCTTACAGCAGGTTATGGTCTCTAAACTGCAAGATGTCCAAGTGGTGCTATGATAACAATGTAGGCTTCATAAATACTTGGAGCACTTTTGAAGGTAAGGCTGACCTGTTAGGACACATGTCCATCCCACATGGGAAGGTGCTGCTCTCTCACTGCTTAACGTCATCCACAGAGAAAAAGCCATCTGTTGCTTGCACAATTTTCATGTATCCAAACACACTCTTGAGTCTCCCTTTTTACAACAGAGCTGCTGAAATATTGGTATGTTTTGTTTAATTATTCATGGCAATGGAGTGCTAATGGATTATGTTTGCCTCACCTCAGATGTATAGTGCTTGCAAAGTCTTTTGTGTGTATTTGTAGAACAAAACACATATGAATTATCTTAATCAATGCTTTATTTTTAATCAAATAGAAAAAGTATTACCAGTATGTTGTTCTGCCCTGGTGGACACACCTTCTAACTCAAAACCAAGTGCACATGTGTAATCTGTCCGTGTTTTTGCCCTGTTTCGGTCTGCTGTCTTGCCCTGCTGTTAATTGTTGGCCCCGCCCACTCATTTGTTAACATGGACACTAATTGCACTCAATATGTTTTTTCCACAATACAGCATTATTTCAAGAATCATTTGCTCCATGATACTTTTATTAGGCTTTTAAAAGGACACGTGGAGCATATATGAGCACGAAACGTTGATAATAATAACATACATATATTAAGTGCAAATATTCAATTTAAACGTTCTAATTGTTGCTGTGAATGTTATTGAGAAATTACAGAAGTTACACAAACACTATGTTTTTTTGTGAGAGTTTTATTAGGCTTTAAGGCAAATGACAGTACAGATAATCAAGAAATATTTGTTATGTGGCATTATTATTTGCACCTACTACTACTTTAAGCATTATAATAACTGGTTTAAACATGCAAAAGCTTTTAAAAAGACCTGAACTGGTCTACAACTCAAAGCCTGTATCTTTGCGGATGTGGCTCTGGTTGAAGCAGGGAATACGTTTATCGAGGAGCACTCCCATCTTCAACAACATGCCTGTGGGAATTGGGTGAGCGTTGCGGGAGACGTACACTTTCTCCAGCTGTGAATCCATGGGAGAGGGAATGTGTTTCGAGCATGAAGGGCCAGTCAAACCGGGAATGCACGTCACCTGCACTTTATAATACAGCAGTCCATGATTGAGTGCACAGACTTCATTGACCACACCAGATTTCAGGTGAAGATTACATGCCCCAAGCCGTTCTTCTGAAAAGTTGTCCTCATCAAACACCTCCAGCTTCAGGGTGATAGCGCTAGTAAGGTCCTTAGTTCCAAGATGAAAATCAGCATTCCAGTTAGGATAGTTGTTATTCAGTATTGTGCGCGTCTTGTCTCTGAATCTATTATTGAGGCTCAGCTTGACGAATCCATCTGTCCCATCCCAGAAATCTCCATATAAACCGGTGCCTTTTATCACAGTAACTTTGACTTCAGCAGATCCTTTGTGAGCAGGGCAGCAGTTTATGGACAACTGGGGGTTGTTTATTGCAGCTGCATTTGCACGGCTCCTTAGAGTTGGTCTTCTCACCAATCTTACATGGGCTTGTGCACTTTTTCAGCAGGCCCCTCTGGAGGATGTAGTCCTTGATGGCTTTGCGCAAATGTGCTTTTGCTTGTCTCTTCGTTGGCAGCAAATTGTGGATGGACTCGAGCGCGTAGGAAATGATATCAGGGTGAGCAGGAAGAGATGCCACCCACTCCTTATAGGCATTTGGGTCGTTATTAGATGAGAAAAGGAGGTCGACACTCTGAGTGTAGCCACCGATCACATTTGTATCCCTTTGGAGTTGATAAAAAGAAATAATGTTTTTAGAATGATTAAATATTTAATATATTTTGGCATAATGTAACCAACATATGTGATGAGCAGAACAAACCTGTCACTGAAGCTGCTAGCAAAGCTCTTTTTGCTCAAAGATTTGTCCCTATCCTTCTTGCAGTGGTGAGCCTCAGCCTGCTGTTTTGCAGCCGGTCCTTTGCTGGCGGAAGCCTCCGTATCAAGACACATCTTCACCTCGTCCACACTCAGACCCTGTAGGGACGCCTCACACTCCTTGATGCTTGTCACAGAGCGAACCTTTCCTCCAAGAGTCACCTGAACACAGCCACAATATATTCAGTCTACAAAACCATGTGTTTTCCTTATAAAACATTGAAGATTGAAGTGGATGAGTCTGCTCCATACTCTGTTGTGGAAATCTGATATTCACCTTTGTGATATAATGAGTACCAAACTTGTCAATCAGCTTGTAATAGAGGTGTTTTGAAGACTCATCATAGATCTCTGGGAGACTTCCAAATTCTTTGACTAGCTCTGGGTGCAGGAGTGGACGGTTTGAAACTCTATATCTAGAAGACAGACCATAAAGTAGATCTCAACAACAAAGATGAATGATGGTGTGTTTGTATAATATTAAATACAAACCAACTTGAGACAGCACTGTTAAACCACACATCCTACCTGTAATATCCACATGAAACAGCATGGCTGGTGAAGCTGAACTTGTCTTTTTTGGTTTTCTCCATTGAATATTCAGCCAGCTTGGAGTTACTGCCTGCCAGTATGAATGATCCCTCGACCTTTGGAGTCACTATCTTCAAATCTGTCTTCCAGTTGTTCTCAATAGAGGAGGAGCTGGAGCTGACAAGGTCCTCACTAGACTGGTAGACGGAGCTGGACAACTTCATTTTGCACTTCTGAGTCGGTCTCCAGTCCACCACAGAAACCGGGAGCTTTTGTGTTTGACCTCCCTTGTAGGGGTTTTTACACAGAGTGCAGGACTTGTCCTTCTTGAGCCAAGTGCTCATGTCGAGAACGAAGGCCCCTTTCCGTTCCATGGTGGTTATGTCAAAGCCTTCTCCTGCCAGGTCAGATCCTGGAGTGAAGTCCACATCACGACACTGAGACTCACTGGCTTTGAAGCAGCTCTGAGTGGATGGAGGAGGAAGACTTGCAGCAAACACGGCCCAAATCAGCAATGTCTTCAGCATGGCTGTATCTGGTGTTTGTCCTGTTTCTGTATTCTGAAGCAATAATACAATTCTACTTAGCAATGATCCAAAGTATACTGACGACCTGCATTACTGTCTGTGACATAAATACTGACTGCTTCACCAAGAGAAAGATATTGTGTGCAAGTAATCCAAATAATTAAATATATGATCTACCATTAAACAACACAGACTCCTGATTCAGAAGGCTTCTTTATTTCTGCCCTCTTTCCTATTTTTTTAAAATGCAATATTATAAAAAAATATATAAAATGAATGAACAATTAATTTATACCTTATTACAAAAATTAAATAATTATTTTGTTTAATAAAAACCTGAACAGTGTTTTAGGTTGATGGTATCCCAAGTTTGAAACCTAGTGGCCCAGTGTTAATGTATTCATCGATAGAGACATAAAAACACTTTTGTAAGTCGCTCTGTATAAGGGCAGAAAATATCAATTTTAATTAAATGTTTGAAATATAAATGTATCATTCAATAGATTTGCTGAAATAAAGTTGTCAATATACACAATTAAAAAATAAATTGTGAAAATGTCCATTAAAAGTGGACATAAATAAAATTTAGGCATCATTTTGCTTACCTCGGTGTGATTGCGCAGATATAACCTGTGTACTTATATCTGAAGCTCTTCTAAGTGAATGTTCTTCTTTAGTTCTAAACAGGGTATTTATACACAAAAACAAAACATGGGCAGGACTACATTTACTTGTCCATAAATAGTCAAAAGTTTTATGTGTGAAAGCCTTTGTGCATGAGGTGTTATTGCTCACTCACTCTCACTCATTTTCTACCGCTTAACCGATGAGGTGTTATTATTAATCAGAAAATACAGATCTGTTACAAGTGTAAGTTTTCTGTGTAGAGAAAAGAACACAGTACTGTGTATAAAGCAAAGGTTTTAGGCTGGTGTTCAAACATGCTGTGAAGTAAGAATGCTTTAAAATCTGTGTCTGGGAGAGACCTTGCTGAGACAGTAGAAGAACCTTGTGTCTTGTTGCTATGCACAGATTTGACATGGTGCCTTGGTTTTGCCTCAGTATCAGTTTGTTTATTCCTCACCCTTCTTAGCTGTTTCTGTTTCAGTTAATGACTGGGTTTCAACCTATATATGAAATTGGTTATCATTAGCACCTTCTTGGTATAATTGGTTAATGACACATCTGACTCTGCTCCTATAAAATCCTTGACTTTGTGCTCAAATTCTCTGTTGATGCTGGTTTGGAGCCAAAGGGTCCTCACACCAAATATCAATGTGATTTCAATTTTTTTTCTGTTTTTCTGTTTAAAATATATTTTAGTATTATCTAAATCTATCTTTGAAAGCAGTCTTACTTTAACACAATTTCTTCACACCTGCCTAAAACTTTTGCACAGTATTGTATGATTTGTTTTACTCTACCGGCTTTTTATGGAACCAAATAGAGTTTTTGAAAGCTACAATCTGCTCTAGTATACACGTCTTAACTACTCTAAGGAGACACGAGGTACTCCTTAATGCTGGTGACAGAGGCAGCTGGAGGTGCTGGTGCTGACAAGTGACTTGCTGAACTGGTAAATGGAGCTGGGCAGTCACTTCTGACTTGCTGTTGAGTCCACCAGAGAAATCGTGAGCTTCAATATATGTCCTCCCATCTAGGGTTTTTTACACCCCTGGCTCAGAGGCACCAAACTAAGGATGAAGATAGACTGAAACAGCAGGAGATGCAGGGAAAAACAGGTTTATGGAGCTGCCAGGACAGGTGGAGGAATATCTGAATGGGAGGAAGAAGTGAGAGAGAGTGGAATAAGCAGAGGGGCCTCCTGGATATACTACAAAATGGTCCTCAGCCAACTGAAGCGCTTCGTAAAGCAATTTTGTTGCACAAGGTTGTACTAATACTAGGTTGACTAAGTACTTCCACCTCTGCAAGCAACCACCTTTGACATTTGGGCAAATTGGGCCGTTGGGCACCTTTGAAGTTGGGCAGAGCTGTTGGGCAAATTGTAAAGTGTGGCTGAGCTCCTGGTACTCCAGCAGGCTTGCAAGCTTGGCTTCCCCCTACAGGGGCAGTAGCATGCTGACAGTCCAAGGTGACTCTGAACACCCCCACATTGCTGCTGCACACACAAAAACATCCATCAATGCATCCAGGTCATACTGCAGTTCCACCTTTTAGAGCTTGATATGGGGGATAGCTGCTTTAGCCATTGACGGAGTACTGACCAGGTTTTGTACCTGGTTCTGAAGCACCTGTCAGTCCTCGTTCTGGGCTTTGAAAGGCCATTGAAATGTTGCTCCTACTATGTGTGATGCAAGACTATTGTGTTTTGTGAATGCTAGTGAGGGCTGTCTAGCCTTGAAGAGGTTAGGCTTACAACAGCAGATAACATTGGGGTCCATAGGGGTAGCCAAGTGGTTAAGATGTAGTACTACTGACTGGAAGGTTGTAAGTTTGAATGCCAGGTCCACCAATCTGCCACCATTTTGCCCTTGAGAAAGGCCCTTAACCCTCAATTTCTCAGTTATATAAAATAAGATTAAAATATAGGTCTTTCTGGATAATCTAAATGCTGTTAATTATAATGACCCACATATGAGTATTCCAAAAAGTATGTAGGCACTCAAACTCAAACATAGAAGGTTCTCTGGTCTGATGAGACCAAAATGTAATGCAAAACATTATACATTTGGTAGGGAAAAGGCAGGCAATTTTCATAGCTGCTGTGCATACACCACTGTACTTTTCTGTCTCCACAAGGCACAAAAATTTTTGATGCAGACTGATGGGCTTTGAGGTGAAGGTCATTTTGCAACGCTAAGATTTCTAACTCTGTCCAGCACCCAAGTTGAACAGAGCACTTAATTGCTCAGCAGTGCATGTCATGGCCATTTGCATGAAAGGGTTTGTAACGAATGATAAACATGTCTCAAGCCATGATCAAAGTCACAAAACCTGTCCTCAAATTCCTGTCCTAGTCTGTTTAACACTTGGGAATCACAGCTTTATCAAAAACTGCAGATGCAAAATCATTGTCATTTAACACTGAATGCACAGAGAGAAAGTGCAGTAGGTTTTTTCTCTGGGTAGTTAGCACCGAAACTTTCGTGACACGTACTGAAGTGTCTCGCCACATTGTGCCACGTAGCTGTCGCAACAGTTGTCCCGCAAATGAGACACCCACACACACACACACACACTTGACTTTGACTGATGTAAAAAAGAACTCCTCTTCCCAAACACTGTGAAAATGGTATGTTTTCTGTCACTTTTCTGACATGTTTTTAGCGGTAAATCACATCTAACTCCTCATCCTTGCTGCACCGCTTCCTCGTGTCAGGAGTCGGACGTGACATGCACGCAATTGACATATAATGAAAGTAAATTAAATTTCGTCATTTTAAAATCTAAATTAATGTAAGTGTTTTTTTATTCAAAAACTACAGAAAGAAATTTTTTTAGATGGAACTGTATTTTGACCAGTGCTATTTTTAGGACATGCCTCGTGGGTGCCTTAAGTGCTCCAACACGGTGACCCCTGCCCTAAACACACTGCCAAAGACACACTGAAGTGGTTCAAACATAAGGACCAGAATGAGTTTAGGATAGCCCAGTCAAAGCCTCAAAGTCAATCAGCTCAAGAATCTGTGGCAAGTCAATGGTTTCCAACAAAACTAACAGTATTTTTTAAAAAAAATCAAGAACAGCACCCAGGAATTTCTACCAGCAATTCATACAAGGGTTCAGCTCTGTGGCTTTACCCTTAACATCAATCTCAAGAAGAAATCCAAAACCTTTAAATAGATTAATTAACCTGCTTGGATATTTACTGCTGAATGTCATCCACAGAGAAATAGCCATCTACTGTGTGCATACTTTGCATGGATACAAAATACCCCCTTGAGTCTCCCTTTTTACAGAGCAACGTCCGAGCAACGTCCACAGCCGAGCGACGTCCACAGTCGAACGACGTCCACAGTGACATCCACAGCCGAGCTGAAGGGCCGAGCGACGTCCACAGCCGAGCTGAAGGGCAGAGCACAAACCCCCAGGCACCGTGGCCAGACCCAAGTCCAGAAAAAACAGAAAGGGGGGAGGGCAGGAAAAATCCCTCCGCCACGAAGCAAAAAACAGACAAAAAATATTTTTGGGAGGAAAAACAGGCCTGCACCACTCCCCTTGGACAGGAAGTGGGGTGGCGTCCTCCACAGGAAACCAGGGAAGTGAAGCGACGTCCGCTACCAGACAGAATGCGGGGGTGATGTAGCAGGACACCAAGAAAAAACAAAGAATGGAAAAAACAGGCTGTGACATCGTCCGCAGGCAGGAAGTGAGTTGGCGTCCCCCGCGGAATCCAGAAACGAGCGGTGTCCCCCACTAGAACGACTTGGACTGATGTCACACACACACTCACACACACACACACACAAAACACACACAAACAGTCCAGGAAAAAAAACACAGTCCGTAAAAAAAAAATACTCCCACAGTACCGGTCCAGGCTGAGGC
>NC_062532.1:22969039-23004039 GCF_022655615.1 Tachysurus fulvidraco
CAAGAGCAAACACAGCAATGTTAAAGGAGAGAGAAACATTACTTCATTGTCCATGTACTGACAGAGAAGAAAGAAGAAAGAACAAAGAGGGGCAAGAGACATATACACTGTGTCAGGGAGAGAGAGAGGGGGGGGGGGACTACATAGTGAAGTGCGCTTTGTTCCCATCGATCCCTTCTGTGTAGTTTGAGTTCAGATTCTTCATAGGTAATGTTATTAAGTCTCTGCTAATAAACACACACACACACACACACACACACACACACACACACACACACACATACACACACACACAGCCTTAATGAAGAACAGCTAGTACAGTACTAAAGCGTGAGAAAAGCACCTAACTAGACCAGATCATGATTGGAAGCTTCCAAGGTGAAGTGTCCTTGGTAAAGTGCCCTTAGTGAAGTGCCCTTGGTGAAGCTTCCATGGTGAAGTCCACTCATCCGTTATTACCAAGAGTTCTGAGTGACACTCGATAGCACTTGTGAGTGACTCACCATCACAGCGTATAAAGGAGCACCTGGAGCCCATTTCAGTCACCTCACTATCCAACTTCCTGTTTCATCTTTATAACGTTCATTTTCACAGTTTACCCCATTGGTCTGCGAAGCTAATGTTGCCAAGTAATGGAAGTGTATAGCGTCTAGTTTAACACGGTGCACTAATGGCGTGTGTGTGTTCCATGTGCAGCTTGGTCATTCATCCATTCATCTTCTACCGCTTATCCGAACATCTCGGGTCACAGGGAGCCTGTGTCTATCTCAGGCGTCATCGGGCATCGAGGCAGGATACACCCTGGACGGAGTGCCAACCCATCACAGGACACACACACTCTCTCATTCACTCACACACACACACACACACACTACGGACAATTTTCCAGAGATGCCAATCAACCTACCATGCATGTCTTTGGACCAGGGGAGGAAACCGGAGTACCCGGAGGAAACCCCCGAGGCTCGGGGAGAACATGCAAACTCCACACACACAAGGTGGAGGCGGGAATCGAACCCCCAACTCTGGAGGTGTGAGGCGAACGTGCTAACCGCTAAGCCACCGTGCCCCCCCTAGATTGGTCATGAGGGCAAAAAAACATTACAGACCAAGTTACAGAAATGATGTGTTTCTGGCTAGTAAAATGCGGGCATGTGGTAGCCTAGTGGTTAAGGTGTCGGGCTACCAATCGGAAGGTTGTGAGTTCAATCCCAGGTCCACCAAGAAGCTGCCACTGTTGGGCCCCTGAGCAAGGCCATTAACCCTCAATTGCACAGCTGTATAAAAAAAATGAGATAAAGTAAGTCGCTCTGGATAAAAGCTTCTGTTAAATGCTGTAAATGTAAAATAAAATGCTGAAACCCATAACAACAAGTCATGTAACAATAAGCTAATCTGGTAGCTATAAGCTTCCATTACGTGTTAGCAGATTAATCAAACGTGTAAATAAACGTGCTGCTGCTGAATTTGTACAAACTACAGAAAAAGGGATTTTGTATTTTCTTAGCTGTATTTGTGTGAGTAAGATCGTTCGGCGCGGTTATAAAGCGGCGAGACGGCACGCTGATGAGGATTTTATCTGCTGTAGAGTGAATAAGTCTGAATAATGTGCAGATACGTCACCAGTCACAATGTCTGCAGGCAGCACCAATCGTTTCTTTAGCAGAGACGTGGAACTCTGTGTCACTTTTACTTATTGTGATCGAAAATCTCCTGAAATCTCTCTCTAGTGCTGCACAAAATGACGTTTAGGACACATCTGTTAAGTGCACACATCTGAACAAGCATAACTGTCCTCCATATCTGGGGTAGTGTAACTCTCACTCACTCACTCACTCACTCACTCACTCACTCACTCACTCACTCACTCACTCACACACACACACACACACACACACACACACACACACACACACACACACACACACACACACACACACTCACACACACACTCACTCACTCACTCACTCACTCACTCACTCACTCACTCACTCACTCACTCTCTCACTCACTCACTCACTCACTCACTCACACACACACACACTCACACACACACACACACACACACACACACACTCACTCACACACACACTCACTCACTCACTCACTCACTCACTCACACACACACTCACTCACTCACACACTCACTCACTCACTCACTCATTCATTCACTCATTCATCTTCTACCGCTTATCCGAACTTCTCTGGTCACGGGGAGCCTGTGCCTATCTCAGGGGTCATCAGGCATCGAGGCAAGATACACCCTGGACGGAGTGCCAACCCATCACAGGGCACACACACACTCTCATTCACTCACACACTCACACACACACTCACACACTACGGACAATTTCCCAGAGATGCCAATCAACCTACCATGCATGTCTTTGGACCGGGGGAGGAAACCGGAGTACCCGGAGGAAACCCCCGAGGCACGGGGAGAACATGCAAACTCCACACACACAAGGTGGAGGTGGGAATCGAACCGTTTCAAATCGTTTGGGAGGAGTATAACGCTGACGTATGTGGCTCAAACAACCACATTCATTTACACCTGTCCAGTATCATCTGAAACGCGTCCCAGACCACCTCCTGAAGGGGTTTGTACCATCGGGTTTATATCCGTCTCCAAAACGTTTCGGAGGGCATTTAGACCTGGTCTTTTTACCATGGGGTAGATATCGGATCACAGAAAACACAGGAAGTGACCGGGTGTAAAAAGCCCCTGAGTCAGTTATTAAACCACCTGAAGATGAGACTTCACTGAGAATGACAGACATGTTGCCTTCACTGACACAGAGACCACGCCTCCTTCCCTGTGCCTGACGGACACAGAGACCACGCCTCCTTCCCTGTGCCTGACGGACACAGAGACCACGCCTCCTTCCCTGTGCCTGATGGACAAAGAGGCCACGCCTCCTTCCCTGTGCCTGATGGACAAAGAGGCCACGCCTCCTTCCCTGTGCCTGATGGACAAAGAGGCTCCGCCTCCTTCCCTCTGACTCCTTCAAAGAGATGGACAGACACAAAAGCCACATCTCTTTGAGACATATAGAAACAGAGGCCACGCCCCCTTTACTGAGACTGACTAGAATAAACACCACACCTCCTTCTATGAGACTGAGAGACTGACAAAAGCAGACAGACAGGGCAGACACACAGAGACTGACAAACAAAGATCCAAGCAGATAAGACAGACAGACAGACAGACAGACACACACACACACACACACACACACACACACACAGCAGGCTGGGAAACAATAAAAACAATAAAGAAAATAAAAATAACTTTAGCCTGGAGTTTTTCTTGCTCTGAGTCGCGCTTATTTTTCTCTCTCACGCTTTGAGAGGATTTAACACGGCTGAGAGGATTTTCTTTTCTCGTTTTTACTTCAAGAACATGGACACATCGTTTGAAGTATAACTGCAAGACACATCACACACACACACACACACACACACACACACACACACACACACACGCACACACACAGGATGTATTTTCACATTCGGCCCATCAAAGCTATTTTGAGGGGTCATAAGGACTGATCCTCTCTCTCACCTTCAGTAAGTGCTGTGTCCTGCTCAGGGTGGTGGAGGATCTGGAGTTGCTTGGACGTGTTCACCTTTCATACGTTACCTAAACTGTTAGAGAAAATTCATCTCCTTCTGCCGTAAACACCTTCTGACCAAAGAAATATATCGTTCCCATGATTTAAGACTGGAAATGAAGGAACACCACATAATACCTGGGCTTTAGTGATGTGCTGGAACCCAAAACTGGAGCGGTATCAGACTCCAACTGTATATACTGTGTATGCATGTGGTGAGAATCTTATCACACTTAAAATAAGGGTTCTTCAGATGTTCCTCTGAGGGAACACCAAAGATGGCTCTATCTGTTAAGATTGTAATACCATTTTAAAGATCGTCGTCGTGGGGAAACTGTTAAAGCTTCAAAAAGTTTAAAGTAGAAGTATTAATTATCCAAATCCTTAAAAAAACATTTGTTTCTGAGAGGGATTTTAAATTTTCTGAAAACAGACAGAGCGAGCGAGAGAAAAGAGGACAAAGAAGAACACCACAAGGCTCGTCACCCTTAAAGTGACACTCTTCTCCTGGTTTTCTCTGACGGCTCACGTTCATGTATAATTACCGGCGGCCGACGCGGTGACCTGCAGCATTCGCTCTGTGGGCTGCGCTTCCAGTTCAGGAGATTTTATTGTGCAGACACAAAAGATTGCTGAGATTAAACTGGGTGATGATGGTGAGGGGAAAAAACTCCCATCCTGAAGCAACACACACCCACTGATCTAAAGATGCACACATTACCAGAGCGCTACACACAGACACACACATGCACGAACACTCACACACACCTACACACATACATACAAACCCACACTCACACACACACCCAAACTCACACACACACACACACACACACACACACACACACACACACACTCAAACCCACATTCACTCAAACACACACACACCCACACTCACTCACACCCACACACACACACACACACACACACCCACTCAAACCCACACTCACCCACACTAACGCACACTTACACCCACACAAACACACACACACCCACTCAAACCCACACACACCCACACTAACCCACACTTACACACACACACACACCCACACTCACAACTACACATACACTCACACCCCCACTCACCCACACACACCCACACTCACCCACACTCACACCTACACATACACTCACACACCCACTCACCCACACACACTAAAACACCCACACAACCACTTACACACACCCACACTCACACCTACACATACATTCACACACCCACTCACCCACACACACTCACACACACCCACTCTCCCACACACACACCGACACACACCCACACCCACACTCACACCTACACAACCACTCAGCCACACTCACTCACACATACCCTCACTCACCCTCACACACTTACACACACACCCTCACCATCAGGTTTGGTGGGTGTGGCACTACAGGACACTCTGAAGAAGCTCTGCTAGGTTTAAACTTAATCTTTGACAAAAGAAAAAACATTCTTGATCTTTTTCGGATTTATTAGATGAAGGTCTCCAAACACTTTGTTCACCAGAGCAAATGCAGTCTGATATAACTGCTTTCTCATCAGGGATCAAAGAGCAAATAATCTGACAGGAATAAAGCAAGACACAGTGACTGGGATTAGTAATATAACTGGGGCAAATATACAAGCATCTCTGGTCCAATAATCTCACTTTGTATCTTTGCATAGAAGAAGGCTTCAGTGCCTGTACGTGACAATGAAAGTGGAGTACAAGTAAAGGAGGTGTGGTCTCTGTGTCTTAATGTTAGCTAAGGAGGTGTGGCCTCAGTGCATGATAGTCCCAATGAAGAAGGTGTGGCCTTAGTGCCTGTTAGTCCCAATGAAGAAGGTGTGGCCTTAGTGCCTGTTAGTCCCAATGAAGAAGGTGTGGCCTTAGTGCCTGTTAGTCCCAATGAAGAAGGTGTGGCCTTAGTGCCTGTTAGTCCCACTGAAGAAGGCGTGGCCGCAGTTCATTTCAATTCAATTCAAGTTTATTTGTATAGCTCTTTTTACCATTGACATTGTGGGTAGAAAGACAGAAGCAGTGTAGAGGGATTAACATATCTGCTGTTTATAATATTTGCAAGTCTGATGTAATGGAGCACAGTATTATGGGATGTATAATGAGTACGCCTGACTAAAGAGATGAGTTTTTAATCTACATTTAAACTGGGAAAGTGTGTCTGAGCCCCGAACACTATCAGGTAGACTATCAACTATTCCAAAGTTTGGGAGCTAAATAAGAAAACGCTCTACCACCTTTAGTAGACTTAGATATTCTGGGAACTACCAGAAGTCCTGAGTTTTGTGATCTCAGAGAGGGTGAAGGATTGTAACGTGTTAGAAGACTAGTTAGATACATGGGAGCTAAACCATTAAGAGCCTTGTACGTAAGTAGCAGCAGTTTGTAGTCAATTCTATACCTAACAGGTAGCCAGTGTAGAGATGATAAAATTGGGGTTATATGGTCATACTTTCTTGTCCAAGTGAGAACTCTGGCAGCTGCATTTTGGACTAACTGTAACCTATTTATTAAAGATGCAGGACAACCACCTAGTAATGCATTACAATAGTCCAGTCTAGAGGTCATGAAGGCAGGAATTAGCTTCTCAGCATCAGATACAGACAGGATGTTTCTCAGCTTGGTGACATTTCTAAGGTGGAAGAAGGTTGTGTTTATAATATGGTGATATGATTTTAAAGATAAGTTGCTGTCTAATAAACACCGAGGTCTTTCACTGTCGAGCTACTAGTAACAGTACATCCCTCTAAATGGGAGTTAAAGTGTGAGAGTTTCTGTGCACTGGATTTTGGACCTATGAGTAGTATTTCTGTCTTATCGGAGATTAGCAATAGAAAGTTGCAGCTCATCCAATCTTTTATCTCTATAAGGCACTGAGTTAATTTTGACAGTTTAGATATTTCATCTGGTTTTGATGAGATATATAACTGTGTGTCATCAGCATAACAATGGAAACTAATCCCATGTCTTCTAATAATGTTCCCTAATGGAATCATGTATATCGAGAAAAGCAGAGGTCCTAGAACTGATCCTTGAGGGACCCCATAATTAACTGGCGATAAACTGGAGGATTCACCGTTTAATTCTACAAAGTGGAAGGTAGGATCTAAACCAACTTAAAGCCTGTTCATGAATACCTGTGTAATTTTGTAAGTGATCTACTGTAGGAGAATGTTGTGGTCTATAGTGTCGAATGCAGCACTAAGGCAAAGTAGAACTAATAGTGACATACAGTCTTGGTCTGAAGCTAAGAACAAGTCGTTTGTAACTTTCACAAGTGCAGTTTCTGTGCTATGATGGGGCCTGAAACCTGACCAGATGTTGTTGAACACACAAACCTTTTCTAGTATTTTAGACATAAACGGAAGATGTGAAACAGGTCTGTAATTTGATAGTTCATTAGGATCTAAATTCTGTTTCTTAATGAGTGACCTAATAACTGCCAACTTGAAGGATTTAGGGACGTAACCTAAAGATAGCGAGGAGTTAATAATATTTCAGTAATTTAGTTGGAATGGGGTCTAGTGAACAAGTTGTTGGCTTAGCTGTAGTAATATCTAGTGCCTGTTAGTCCCAATGCAGAGGGTGTGGCCTCAGTGCCTGTTAGTCCCAATGCAGAGGGTGTGGACTCAGTGCCTGTTAGTCCCAATGCAGAGGGTGTGGCCTCAGTGCCTGTTAGTCCCAATGCAGAGGGTGTGGACTCAGTGCCTGTTAGTCCCAATGCAGAGGGTGTGGCCTCAGTGCCTGTTAGTCCCAATGCAGAGGGTGGTGCCTCAGTGCCTGTTAGTCCCAATGCAATAGGGTGTGGCCTCAGTGCCTGTTAGTCCCAATGCAATAGGGTGTGGCCTCAGTGCCTGTTAGTCCCAATGCAGAGGATGTGGCCTCAGTGCCTGTTAGTCCCAATGCAGAGGGTGTGGCCTCAGTGCCTGTTAGTCCCAATGCAATAGGGTGTGGCCTCAGTGCCTGTTAGTCCCAATGCAGAGGGTGTGGCCTCAGTGCCTGTTAGTCCCAATGCAGAGGGTGTGGCCTCAGTGCCTGTTAGTCCCAATGCAGAGGGTGTGGCCTCAGTGCCTGTTAGTCCAATGCAGAGGGTGTGGCCTCAGTGCCTGTTAGTCCCAATGCAATAGGGTGTGGCCTCAGTGCCTGTTAGTCCCAATGCAATAGGGTGTAGCCTCAGTGCTTGTTAGTCCCAATGCAGAGGGTGTGGCCTCAGTGCTTGTTAGTCCCAATGCAGAGGGTGTGGCCTCAGTGCCTGTTAGTCCCAATGCAGAGGGTGTGGCCTCAGTGCCTGTTAGTCCCAATGTAGGAGGTGTGGCCTCTATTCCTGTCATTCCAAATGCAGAAGTTGTGGCCTCAGTGCTGGTCACTCCTCCTGTAGGTGTGGACTTTCCAGTACCACTGAAGGAGGTGTGGCCTCTGTGCCTGTTAGTCTCAATTCAGGTGGTGTGATTTCAATGCCTCTCACTCCTCCTGAAGGAGGTGTGGCCTCTGTTCCTGTCAATCTCACCAAAGCTTAGTTTTTGTGCCTGTTATTCCAAGTGGAGGAGAATAAATTTGTAATCATCCCTATGGTTAAATGATGGAAGCTCAATAGTTAACTTTGTGTTATTGACCAAAATATTGTAAAGCTGTTGTTCTCTTCAGCAATATAGCGCAGCTTTGTGTTTGTACTGCTCGTATTTCTATATCGTCATAATATCCGATACACATAAATATGCTCAGTTTAAGCATCTTGTGAGTCCGCAAATGAAATCCGATCTAATTGGCTTCAAATGTGGAACTGGATGGACTTTCCTTAAAGCAAAAAAAGACCAGGAATTCAACCAGGAACTTGATTATAGAGGAACATCGATATACACATATATAACAACTGTGCAGGTTTTAGTGAAAAGAAGGGGGGGGGGGCTCTGTAAAGACCCGTTCAAGCAGTTTTATGGTTCAGGGACTGAAAAAAGTGACAAAAGTTTGGCTGGAGAAGAACCAGCACCAGCCTGCAGTACCGCAGATGATCACTCCTTAACAAAGAACCTCAACATGTGGAAGGGGAATATACAAAAAGCAAAAATCCTCGAAGCACACACACACACACACACACACACACACACACACACAGTTACATCGAGGTTTATACTGTGTATTCACTGAATGACATAAAGCCAGAGGTTACAAAACTATAGATCCAAACTTTACAAAACAAATCTTACTTCAATAAGAAACCTATCCGGCTTAGAACGTCTGAACAATGTAATTCAATTTCATTTTATTTCATACATACGAAATGGTAAAGAAAGGATGTTATGCTCAGTAAATCCCTTACCTTGCCCTTCTCACTGGTTCGGTCTTCGGACAGTCACAAGTTTGTGAGTGTATATTTTAAATAGCTTAGCATCAGAGAGAGAGAGAGAGAGAGAGAGAGAGAGAGAGAGAGAGAGAGAGAGAGAGAGAGAGAGAGAGAGAACCAGCTCGGCATAACATTGGAGAGCAGAACTTGGTGGGTGTTAATAAGCGAGCGAGTCTTCATGCATGCCAATGTGTGTGAGTGGGTGTGTTACCAAGAGTGACAGAAGCCTGAACATCACCATTCTATCAGAGCTCTCACTTCATCGCTGCCGTACCGAGCAGGTAATTTTCACAGATGATTCATTTCGATCTCTTCCTCATCCTCGTCTTTCTGCACGAACTGGCCCCAACCGGTGATTTAAGTGCAATTCAAACAGAGACACAGTCTGTGTTCCTGCTGCTGAAGCACAACTCCACCACTATCACTATCTATTCCTTTTCCCATGCAGTCCAGTACGGTAAATGCAGTCCACATGTGTGCACCTGCTCTGCTCTGCAGGAACACCACCACAAGGAGGAACTTCTAGTCAAAATCTACCAATCAGGTTCACACAAATTCATACTTGCATGGAGGAGAAGAGAAATTGCTCAAGATTTTGCCTCAACCCCACCTTCTGAGCAAAGAGCTTTTCCAGCCTTCTACGCATTTTTGTGAGAAAAGCAGGCTTACTTACTGTCTTCCGACGGTTGTCTTCTTTGGTTGTCTATGTGTGCAGATCCCTCAAGATTTAACGAGACAACAAATCCAGCAGCAGCAGCAGCAGTACAGAGGAAAAAGAGAGAAATAAATGAAGGATGGAGCTCAAAGAAAAATGGGGAGGTAAAAAAAAGAAATGGATGAAAGAAATAACAGTGACAGTAATTGAATCTCTGGAAATCACATCGTAGAGTGAGGCAAGGGATGGCTGGGAGAGACAGGAGAAATGGGAGGGATATCCACGGCGTTCTAGCGGACTGGAAGCGCTATAGTAACACTTCTGACAATCCTTCTCTCCCCCCCTCTCCCTCTCTCTCGTTCTCCCTCCCTCTCTCTCAGTCGTTCAAACAGCCCTGATCTCTCCGTCTCTTTCAGCTGGTTGGTTGGTTTCTCTCCTCTCTCCTCTTGTATGCTCTGTCCCTCCCCCCCATTTTCCTTCCTTCCTTCTTTCCCTCCCTCATTCTCTCTCTATATCCCTCCATCTCTTTCTCTCGCTCACTGTCTCTTCCACAATTCCATGATGTCTTCGGAGTTTCAGCTTCTCAGATAAAACCGAGATTCAGAGAGCGATATGAGGACAAGACATCACAGTACCAGCTGTGCTGCATGCATACAATGCGTTTGCAAAATTCATCACAAAAGAGCTGCTAACGTACGCCCACTGCGATGCAGCGTGAAGATACAAGGCAAGATCTGCAGACAAAGGCAACCCGAGGATGAGGATGAACCCGATAAAGACATAGAAAGGCATGAAAAAGAATGCATTTGTGATCGTCCAATTAAAGGTTCTCAAATACAGGAATTCATTAAAGGAACTAAAAAGGTTATGCTACGTTACACTAAGCATGCTAACCCTGCTACTATGCTAACCTTCATAACTTTTTGTACAAATTAGGTCATATAAATTTTAAAGACAGACGACAGGGATTATTATTAGACATTTAGAAGAATCAGACAAATAGAAAGAAGTAGTTTGGTTTATTCTGTCTCCCAAACGGAATTCCTAAGGTCAGACAGGCTCTTTGGGAAGATGGGATAACAAGGAAATTGGGGGTTATCAGGTCGCCCACTTCTGCAGCAAATGGCCAGAAGTGGTGTATGAAGTGGGTGGGAAATGACATGAGCTATTACAATGGTTTGACATCTTCCATTAAAGGGGTGGCCACACCATTTTTTTCAAGTAGTTGAAATACTCAACACTAGACTGAGGCTTAGATGTACAGAATCCAGCAGACGAAGTTATCCAAAGCAACATACGGAAGTGCTTCGTAGCCTGCTTCCAAAAATGAGAAAATGAACTACAAACGAGTGGGAGTTCATTTTATCACTTGGGTGCCAGTAGGGAAAAGAGGTGGTTGAGTCAAGCCATGCTACTGGCTCCAATGCCACATGGTTCAGAGCAAAGTTTGAAGACCCTTCAGCATGGTAGTAGGGGTCCATTTTTGACTGTATGCAAGATCAGGGTACTGAATTCAATTGAGTTTGTGTAGCACTTAAAAATGGGTATTGTCTTTTGGCAATGAAGCAGCTTTAAAGGAATTCAGATATAAAATCTAAATTAGCATATATAACTAATAAACCAAGGGGGGCACGGTGGCTTAGTGGTTAGCACGTTCGCCTCACACCTCCAGGGTTGGGGGTTCGATTCCTGCCTCCGCCTTGTGTGTGTGGCGTTTGCATATGCTCCCCGTACCTCGGGGGTTTCCTCCGGGTACTCCGGTTTCCTCAACTGGTAGGTTGATTGGCATCTCTGGAAAATTGTCTGTAGTATGAGAGTGTGGGTGTGTGAGTGTGTGTGTGAGTGTGTGAGTGAATGAGAGAGTGTGTGTGCCCTGTGATGGGTTGGCACTCCGTCCAGGGTGTATCCTGCCTCGATGCCCGATGACACCTGAGATAGGCACAGGCTCCCCGTGACCCGAGAAGTTCGGATAAGCGGTAGAAGATGAATGAATGAATGAATGAACTAATAAACCAGCTAGAGGTGACAGTGACAAGACATAAACTCCCTTTGAGGACCTGAGGAAGAAACATTGGGGGAATAGATAGACTCAAAAGCTTCTGGATGTCAGTGTACCATCCACAGGAAATCCATGGTAATCTGTAGGCAATCCATGAAGGGTTATCTTCAGACACGTTGATTGATCAAGGTGAATGATTCTCCAAGCAGAAGTAGCGCCATCAGGATGGATCGGGAAGGTCCGGAAGGCAGAAGGTGTCAGGATCACTGACAGAGAGAATAAATGTAAGATGTGGGAGAATTTAAATGCTGCAAACAGAACCAAGTGTAGCATTCTTCTGGAAGGGTTTGTTCTCAAAGGTAGTGAGTCAACAGTAGTCACATCTCAAGAGAACAAGTACCTGGGCTAAACGGCCTTGTCGTCCAAGATGTCCGAACGAAACCTAGTCAGATTAGCAATATAAAGACAGAATGATAGCTGGTTGTCCAGAACACCAAAGTTTCATGCCTTGTCACGATGACACAGTTCTCAAGGGAGACGACAAGACCTTGACTGCAAAAATGCATCTCCAAAGACATACGACTTGTAAGTGTTACAGCCTCAGGTCATGAGCATCAATAATGGCAAAACATTTTGTCATGAGGGGTTAAGGGTCATCTTCATAGCATTGCTATCAAAAATCAAGTTCCTATACAACCTCAGTGTAATTGACAGAATCAAGTGTAGCATCCCTGTCTTGATTCTAGGGATGTGGTAGCCTAGTGGTTAAGGTTGTTGGGCTACCGATTGGAAGGTTGTGAGTTCGATTCCTACTGTACGTCCATCAGGGCAAGGCCCTTAACCCTCAATTGCTCAGGTGTATAAAAATGAGATAAAATGTAAGTCGCTCTGGATAAGGACGTCTGCTAAATGCTAGAGGAAGAACAGAAGGGGAACCGAGCACTGGGCCTTGAGGAACACCAATGGAAAGAGATTTGGATCTCCAAACTATTCTGCATTAGCTTAAATAAAAACCCATGTCCCTTTCCTATTATTACGTCCTGTTTACTGCACCAACATTTCAATCTTTTTCAAAAGTGTTAAAAAAATGCAGAGAGAGACTCTGGAAAGGCGGAAACGTGAAGGTGAAGGTCTGGAAACTCATCCTTCACCCTGCTTTCAGTTGACAAATCAAGAACCTTCACCTACTAGACCTGGACTTCAGCAGTACTGCTGTTTGTACTAAAATAGTTTCTAAATTTGGTCGAATTTAAATGAATCAGATTCAAGCCTGGGCATCTGTTTAATTGAAAAATGCAACTCACTGATGGGGGTCTGCCTTTAGAAAATGGAGTGTGTGGGGGGGGGAAGGGGATGTAGGCAAATTAAAAGTGCAGCTGTATGAATCTCAACTAGTTGTGGATTAATGCAAGCATAAAAAGCTGCACTGCAGCTGTGGTGAATACACACACAGAGACACACACACACACACACACACACACAGACACACACACACACATACACACAGACACACACACACAGACACACACACACACACAAAGACACACACACACACACACACACACACAAACACACTCAGACACACACACACACAGACAAACAAACACACACACAGAGACACACACAAACACACACACAGAGATACACACAAACACACACACACAGACACACACACAACCATAGACACAAAAAGACACACACATACACAGACACACACACAGACACCCACACACAGACACACACACACAGACACACACAAACACACACACACAGACACACACACACAACCACAGACACAAACAGACGCACGCATTGAACAATTTTCCTAAACAATTAAAAAGAAGTGAGACAGAGAAAAGGAGGAAAACAAATGACCCGTCACCTGTTCTGTGTGTAAGCTGCTGATTGGCTGGAGTGGACACTATAACAGCACATCCCTATGTTTACATAATAACATGTATATCTTATCTATTATTTTTATGCATTTATGGTTACAGTCAACGAGTGTGAATGGGATGTTACTATAGAAACAGTAAGAGATGCATTGATGTGCAGATGCACGGCTGTCAGAGCTGCGGTTCCAGAAAACTAATAAACACCGTGTGAACTGTTCGCTTGTGAACGTACAGAGGATGAAATCTGGTTTGTTGAGTGTCGATAAATAAATAACCTCAGAAAGAACGATTTCATGTGGGAAGACAGCCATCGCGCTGGCGTAGCAATACGAAGGTAACCATGGCAACCAGCAGTAAACTTGAGTCAGGAACGCCTACTAGTGATCACCGTGCAGCGTTTTGGGCAAGACCTGAATCTAAAAACTCTTTTCATGCTGCAGTTGTTGGTGTTTTTTTATTTTTATGAAGGTGACGCATCGACTCAACAGGACGTTTAACCTGAACGTCGCTCCAAACTGCTCCAGTCACCATGGAAATATTTCTCCCATCTGACTCCCTGCTTCTCACTCAGCATACACCAGAAAGCGATTTCATCTCCTGCTTTCCACAATGTCTTCCTCATCCTTCACACCATATTCTCCATCCATCTCGTCCTCCTCAGAATCGCCAGCACTGCTCTGTCGCTCCATCCCCACCTCACCCTTTTTTCCTTCATCTTCACGTTTCACTCTGCTCCCTTCATCTTTACGCACATCTCCCAATCTCATGCCGATGTATCTGTGAGGATGAAGATGGAATTGTTCTTTGATTTCAAGCTCTCCAATACACTTGCTTAACAGATCAAGAAAAAAAAACAAAAAAACGGAGCATCGGCCATTAAATTCCTCTATTAGAGTCCCCTGTGCCCCCTGGCAGGAGATAGCGAGAAGTCAGTATTTTAATTTTATGGTGAATTAAGAGCTGCATGATGAAGGAGCCAAGAAATAGAAATATATCCACACCACTCACCAGAGTAAATGTTTTAACCCGGGACTTGATCCAGGTATAACATCAGAACATCAAGGTGGAGCTGTGGGCAAGCAGCTAAGTACGGTGACCCATACTCAGAATTCGTTCTCTGCATTTAACCCATACAAAGTGCACACACACACACACACACACACACAGCAGTGAACACACACACACACACACACACACACACACACCGTGAACACACACCCGGAGCAGTGGGCAGCCATTTATGCTGCGGTGCCCGGGGAGCATTTGGGGGGGGGTTTCGGGCATTCGGTGCCTTGTTCATGGGCACCTCAGTCGTGGTATCGCCGGCCCGAGACTCGAACTCACAACCTTAGCGTTAGGAGTCAAACTCTCTCCTAACCCTAAGGTCATGGCTTCGAGTCTCGGGCCAGCGATACCACGACTGAATGTGTTCCTTAGTTTGTTTGGTTGATTTCAAACTTTTAACACTGAAATAAATTCAAACAAGGAGTACAACCTGGTGTCTGTATAATAAATATACTCCAGAGTTTTTTAATGCATGCTACATTTTATCAAGGGGTTTATCATTTTAAAGGGGAGTTATTGATTATTAGCAAAGATTTTTAGCCTTTTTCCCATCTCTGGGAAAAATCCACCAGAGGCTTAAAAACACTTAAAAATCACTTCACTACTTGCAAAAAATGCAATACTGGCGCCAACCGCCTGGTGTGTATTCTGTGTGTGTATACTGTGTATACTGTGTGTGTATACTGTGTGTATATACTGTGTGTGTGTGTGTGTGTGTGTGTGTGTGTGTGTGTATACTGTGTGTGTATACTGTGTATACTGTGTGTGTATACTGTGTGTATATACTGTGTGTGTATACTGTGTGTATGTGTGTGTATACTGTGTGTGTATACTGTGTGTGTATACTGTGTGTGTATACTGTGTGTGTGTGTATACTGTGTGTGTATATACTGTGTGTGTATATACTGTGTGTGTATACTGTGTGTGTATACTGTGTGTATACTGTGTGTGTGTGTGTGTATACTGTGTGTGTATATACTGTGTGTGTATACTGTGTGTGTATACTGTGTGTGTATATACTGTGTATATACTGTGTGTGTATACTGTGTGTGTATATACTGTGTGTGTATACTGTGTGTGTATATACTGTGTGTATACTGTGTGTATATACTGTGTGTGTATACTGTGTGTTCAAACAATATTTGGTGCAGTAACATTAGAATGAACACAGTTTCTTAGCAGCAGGTCCTTTGGATAATATATAGAGTTGTGCAAAAAACAGCAAATGGCTGAGATATTGTACAGTGTGTGTGTAATGACTGAGATATTGAACAGTATGTGTGTAATGGCTGAGATATTGTACAGTATGTGTGTAATAGCTGAGATATTGTACAGTATGTGTGTAATAGCTGAGATATTGTACAGTATGTGTGTAATGACTGAGATATTGTATAGTGTATGTGTAATGGCTGAGATATTGTACAGTATGTGTGTAATAGCTGAGATATTGTACAGTATGTGTGTAATGACTGAGATATTGTATAGTGTGTGTGTAATGGCTGAGATATTGTACAGTATGTGTGTAATAGCTGAGATATTGTATAGTATGTGTGTAACGGCTGAGATATTGTATAGTATGTGTGTAATGACTGAGATATTGTATAGTGTGTGTGTAATGACTGAGATATTGTATAGTGTGTGTGTAATAGCTGAGATATTGTATAGTGTGTGTGTAATAGCTGAGATATTGTATAGTGTGTGTGTAATGGCTGAGATATTGTACAGAATGTGTGTAACGGCTGAGATATTGTACAGTATGTGTGTAATGGCTGAGATATTGTACAGTATGTGTGTAATGGCTGAGATATTGTACAGAATGTGTGTAACGGCTGAGATATTGTATAGTGTGTGTGTAATGGCTGAGATATTGTACAGTATGTGTGTAATGGCTGAGATATTGTATAGTATGTGTGTAATGGCTGAGATATTGTATAGTATGTGTGTAATGGCTGAGATATTGTACAGTATGTGTGTAATGGCTGAGATATTGTATAGTATGTGTGTAATGGCTGAGATATTGTACAGTATGTGTGTAATGGCTGAGATATTGTACAGTATGTGTGTAATAGCTGAGATATTGTATAGTATGTGTGTAACGGCTGAGATATTGTACAGTATGTGCAAAAACAGCTGAAATGTCGGACAGTATGTTCGCAAAAACTAGGAATACAGCTGATAAAACGGGTCTCGTTAGCGAGTGAATATGAAGAGATTTACAACTACAAACTAGTCATCATCTGAGTTACACTGAGCCTGATATCTGCATGACAGACAATAATCCAGCTCATCCGGAGAGGAAGCTAGGCTAGTTAGTTAGCAGACAGTAGCTAGGAGTGGAAAATCACTGAGCAGTGACATCCATCAGTGACCGTTTTTTAACCAATGTTCATATCAACCAACAAAAAAGAGTTTAACAAGGACATTTTCAGCCTCGCAGCATCCAAATGTCTGTTTGCTTCATGGTTCATTGGATTCTGTGTCCCATAATTGCAAGAAACAAACGAATCGATTCACCAGATGAATCGATTCGAGCTCTTACTCGGACTAAATAGGTGTGAAAGTGCAGTGAAGACGAGTAGGCAAACTGCAGAAAGATGATCAAACACAAGAAAATAATAAATGTGCAACAAAAACTGTGGACACAGGGATACTGGGACTGGGACTTCCACAGCTCGCACCCCGTCAGCACTATTTTCTTGGCTGAATATTAAAACACTGAGTATCATCACTTCATCCACATTTCCACTGGCACGGTTTCACACTCTTTCATCATGTAGATCTTTACTTTAAACTGTTCACTATTGTAATGTTCAGGATTTAGAGAGGAGAGAGAGAGAGGAAGAGAGAGTGGTAGTGGGAGAGAGAGAGGGAGAGAGAGAGAGAGAGAGAGAGAGAGAGAGAGAGAGAGAGAGAGAGAGAGAGAGAGAGGGAGAGGGAAGGGGGGGCACAGAGAGAGAGAGAGAGAGAGAGAGAGAGAGAGAGAGAGAGAGAGAGAGATCATAATGTTCAGGATCTTTACAGGATGATGTTTTAGATGTATGACTCCAGTCTGGATTATTGACATCTACATGAGCTGAAAAACTGAAACACTGACACAGAAACAGATCTGTAAAATAACACAGTGTCACAATGTAGAGCTTCACAGTCAAATACATTCATTCATTCATTCATTCATTCATCTTCTACCGCTTATCCAAACTTCTCGGGTCACGGGGCCTGTGCCTATCTCAGGCGTCATCGGGCATCAAGGCAGGATACACCCTGGACGGAGTGCCAACCAATCACAGGGCACACACACACTCTCATTCACTCACACACACACACACACACACTCTCATTCACTCACACACACACACACACACACACACTACGGACAATTTTCCAGAGATGCCAATCAACCTACCATGCATGTCTTTGGACCGGGGGAGGAAACCGGAGTACCCGGAGGAAACCCCCGAGGCACGGAGAGAACATGCAAACTCCACACACACAAGGTGGAGGCGGGAATTGAACCCCGACCCTGGAGGTGTGAGGGGAACGTGCTAACCACTAACACCGTGCCCCCCTACATTCAATTAGATGATTATTATAATAATAATAATAATAATAATAATAATAATAATAATAATAATAAACTGATACACACCTGTATAGATACAGGGGTTCACACACACACACACACACACACACACACACACACACACTGATGTGTGTTCAGTGTTTACCAACACACACAAGTGCTCAGAAACAGCAACAGATAAAATAAGCTACAAGCTGATGATTAAAATAATAATAATAATAATAATAATAATAATAATAATAATAATAATAATAATAATAATAATAATAAAGAGGAAGATGAGAGAAAAAAGGAGGTCATATTTAGTGTCATTCTGAAGTTATTTGTCAGGAGGTATAGAGACGAACGTAACACGTGATTTGTGTCTAATGTTGGTTTATGGATTAATTAGAATATCTAATAAGTTGCTCATTAACACTGTAATATATTCTGTAGAGATTATTAATAATATACAGAGTATTCTGATCTGATTACTCACTGTACACCACTTATATTAATACATCACAGCTGGTTAGGAACAGCAGCACACACACACACACACACAGTACAACACACACATACACTCACACAGTACAACACACACACACACACACACTCACACACACACAGTACACCACCACCTCACACACAGTCCAACACACAGTCCAATACACACACACACACACACACACACTCAGTCCAACACACAGTCCAACACACACAAACACACTCAGTACAACACACAAACACACACAGACACACAGAGTCCAACACACTCTCACTCACACACACACACACACACGCACTCTCACACACCTCCTGCTGTCCTCGTTATGAAAAAAGCTGGCCCACTTGTCTTCATCATTAACCCTTTACACTCCATGAGGAAACTGGGTCAGAAAGAGAAAAGATGAAGGGATCGAGACACAGACAAGGTTGTAAAAAATGAAGAATCAGAAACACAAGTGAAGGTAAATCAGACAGAGGACATGGACGAGTGCAAAACCAGAAGTGAAAACGATCAGATTCCCAGAGCTACAAGATAAAGAACAGATTTAGGCATTTAGGACAAAAAGGAAAGGAAAAAAAAATGAGAGCAGAATATTAAAGAACAAAGCATTATGGGTCATTTTTTATTCAGCAATGTGTTCTCTCTCTCACACACACTCTCTCTCTCTCTCACACACACACACACACACACACACACACACCAGCAGGGGGAAATCACTCTCCATGTATTAAGGATCCCTGAACACAGCAGTGTGTGGGTGTGGCTGTGATGGAGGAGTCACTACACCATCACGTCCGTCACTTCTACACATCTGCAGATCGTCTCACTCTGATATGGATCTTTTGTTAATAATTCTGTAACATATTTAAAAAAATCTCTCTTCATACTCACACATGAATCATCTGACATTTAAAGAATCCATATTCTTTCATGGCTTGTGTTATTTACAAATTGTATGACATTTATTTTAAATATAAAAGAAACAAAAAAAAACTGTTAATTATCAGGTGTAAAATATCGGTTGACAAAGTTATAGTAAGTGTTTCTTTCCTTTTGTCTTGACTCTGGGTTTAAAAAGGCCAAGACATCGCAGGGAGTCTGGCACAATGAATTAATTTATTTAATAATTTGGGATTTTGTGTAGCGTTTATTAAGTGCAGGTTGTTCAGACGTCCACGGCGCGGAATGTAACAATTTAGGGCCTTTTTATACCCGGTCACTTCGTGTGTTGTCTCTGATCCGATAGCTGTCTGATCTGTTAAAACTGTCCCATTTACATCAGGCCACATAAATACGTCTCGGCGAATCTGATATCGATCCGATCTTTCTACTCCCGCCCACAATGCTAATATATTTGACCTCATTTCCGGGGTAATTGTAACAGAACACACTTTGGTGTACACGGTTTTCAGAACGCGAACGAAAAGAAGACGTAAAAACTGGTTACGACGTTTATGTTACAAAAAACAGCGTTTACTGTTTGCTGCGTTTTCGCTGCCGGCAGCAGCGCGTTTTAAGACCCGATGAGACGCCTGAGTGAAAGGTCACCTGCGAGTGACGTAGTTCCGGTTGGGAGGAGTATAGCGCTGACGTATGTGGCTCGAACAACCACATTCATTTACACCTGTCCAGTTTCATCTGAAACGCGTCCCAGACCACCTCCTGAAGGGGTTTGTACCATCGGGTTTATATCAGTCTCCAAAACGTTTCGGAGGGCATTTAGACCTGGTCTTTTTACCGTCGGGTAGATATCGGATCACAGAAAACACAGGAAGTGACCAGGTGTAAAAAGGCCCTTAGAGTCAAAACTCAGAAGTATTTGTTGAGTAAACCGTAGAGAACCATCATGTGTATGTGATCCAGCTCAGGCCCCAAACCCCAGCACGGTCCAGTGTGACATTCATTACACAATTCTCTCAAATGGATTTGGTATTGAATTTATAGGTAGAGTGATGAGAGAGAGAGAGAGAGAGAGAGAGAATAGAAGAGAAATAAAATAAATAAATAATAAACAGTAAAAGATGTGTCTCAGATGCAGCTTTTTAAAAGATTATGTGACAAATGTTTTATTTATATCATTTTCATGTTTTTACAGTGGAATAGTAATTAAGACGAACCTTGTTACTAAATCTAACCTTGTTACTTATAAACTTTCTAAAAAGAAGGTATTCAGTAGAGACATGTGGGGAAAAGGAACATTACATTTTAAATCGTTGATAATTAGATGGGAAGAAAAATACATTTTGTTTACAGTACGATCGAAACATAAAGTTATATTAAAGCACCATGTGTGGAGCATATTGAAATAAATATAAATATTACATTGGCCTTTTTTTACACACTGAAGAAATGAAAAACAAAACAAACAAACAAACAAACAAAACAAAAAAATAAAAACGCTGAACACGAGCACACAAACTTCGGTTTCATGTCAATCTGAAATGTGTAGAAAATGCGTAACTTCACAAATATTTCTGCCTTCCAGTCTCTAACACACAGGAGGTTTATATACCACACAGCATGCAAACATGTTTTAAAAAAAAACAAATAATAATAAAAAAAAAAAGTAGTGTCAAACGCCGTGGATGAAAAACAATGATCCCAGATCAGCGTTTTCAACACACCCATTGCAGACGTTTTCGCCTTAAGGCTGTGACTTTTCGTCCGTCTCTCGTGAGGTACCGTGAATATCGTGTTTAAAAAAAAAAAAAAAAATAGAAAAAATAAATAAAAAAATAATTCAAGAATGTTTCCAACATAAATACTGTTCAAGATACTACAGAGGTCTAAATACTACAAAGGACTAAAATAAGAAGCGTGTTTGGTTTTGGGTTGTGATTAACATGTAATCGACGTGAAAAGGTATTTATTTTGTATTTGTAAATAAATAATAATAATAATAATAATAATAATATTAGTGTATCGATGAAAAGGTGAAAAAAAAATTCCACCAATGAAGTGAAGCACTTATCGCCGCGGGACAGCGAGATTTATCCCCAATCACATTAGAGACTGGTTTGTAGACCGGACATAAGACTTTGTAGCCAAATGTGTGTCTGCTTTCACACTTGATTGGGTTTTTTAATCAGAGCAGCCGTTCTGAAGTTAAAAGAAATTCAACTTTTTATAAAAGGATCGATGTGACATTAAGTGCCAAAGGGTATTGCATCCTATCACACTATTGAAAACCCGGCACACGGCTGCTTTGGTTTGACTTTTGTTGCCATAACGTCGACTACTATTAACGAACCTGGAAGGAAAGTAAGAACTAAAAACAAAAATTAACCAAATTTAAAAAACAAATTAAATTAAAATAATAATAAAAAAGGCACGCTTCCTGTCTTGGTCCTTTATAAACAAAGCCACTGCAATACATCCTGCAAGGTGATCACGTAAATGTGGTTATCCTGTAGGCGCTACGTCTCGGTTTAAAACACACGGGTATGAAAAAGTTTGATCCACAAGACAGTATAACATCTCCATCATGTGGCCATAGAACTACGATGTGAAAACTGCTACAGTTCATACATAAATATACTACACAATTAATTCATTATGGGTGACGATGAAATAGGGTTTAAATATTTGTGTTTGTTTGTTTTTTTTTTGTTTTTTTTTTACACAAATAAAGCCTATCGGAAAACATAAATGCTAAGCATGAACTCAAAAGTCTTAAACATCTTTTCTTTTTACATATAAACAACAGGTGCGATGTCGTTAATAAATAGCGTTTTAGCAACCGTCAGTCTGTGTACTGCAGGTCGAGATCTACTGTACCGTCGGTGACTACCAGCCGTAGTCTCTTGGGTTTACGGTCTGAAAGAGAGGCGCCTTGCGAATGAGATGACGGGAAGTGATGTGAAATGACAGGATGGCATACAGACTGCCCGTGCTGATGAGAGTCTTTGTCAGTCTCCGCAAGGCCTTTAGGGCCTGCAAAGCTGCCCACAGAAGAATGCGAGATGGACGAGGGACCGCATGGTTCTACGATAAGCCTCCCCTGAGTTCCGGAAGGCTCCATGAGGCAATGGTACGTGTAATTTGTGGGCACGGATGAAGAGTAATTCAAACAATCTCCACCATCGTTGTAGTTCAGAGTGACAGAGTGATCTCCGGTGAAGTTCACGACGTAAGACGGGTGAGCAGACTGATTGCACACGAAGGAGGATGGCTGAGGTTTGGTCGGCGGAGCCTCCCACCCGACAGGATCTCTGTAGCTCACTTGTGGACTGCTATGTTGGGAAACAGCAGGAGACATCGAAGAGCTGAAGTTGACACCTACTGGACCACAGTGTGAGAAACACAGCTGATTTCTGTCAAGTGGAACAGACATTTGGGAGCTCTGACTCGGAGCTACCACAGCGTGGGGTTTATCCGGTCTTAGGTTTTTAAGTATGCTGTGACTCTGATTGCTATGAAAAAATGTCGAAGGAATGTCAGGGTTCACAGCATGGTTTTGAGGCTTTTCGACAGGCATGTTCTTGATGGCATTTGTTGTGGTTTTGCTAGAGCTAAGGAAGTAAACTGGGTAAACCCGATCGCTCTGAGGGTGTGCTTTAGATAGTCCTTTGTTTGGTGGGACAGTCTTTATATCTCTTCTTGAGGTTTCAGAATATCTCAAATATGCACTTTGAGAACACTCAGAGGATAATTCCTTGTGATTGCGTAAATTTGATGGCCCTGGAACAGGGTCAGTAAGTTCAGACTTGCTGCTGTGAGACTTCAAAGAAAGTTTAGAATCACCTATTAAGGACCCTTTGCAAACATTCTGCCCGTATCCTCCTCCTTCGACTTTCACCAGACTGTTGTAGTTTTGAAAAACCATAGGCTTCTTTTCATAGCCACGGAAAACCATACTGCCAAGGTTAAGAGGACCTGGTATCTCCGAGCATGAGGTGGTCTTGCTTGTATGAATCGAGTGAAAGGGTTTTACAGGGTTGCTTTGTAATCCAGCATTGTATAAACCTGGCACAGACTGACTCAAGACATTAGACTGGGATTTATTATTGGAGTTGAGCGGCTCGTTATTTCTGTACTTCGTCTGAACCTTACTAGAGTCCGAATGGGTTGACAGATTCCTCGAGCTGTCCAGGAAATGTACCTTATCCTGAGACTGTAAGCAAGCCGTAGGGGGGCCAGTCTGCTTAGCATTTGAGGATGTGTTAAATATTATTAAGTCTCTCTGATTGCCTAAATTTTTATCCGCCACACAAATCGTTGGTGTTGCAGAATCTTCCTTAGACTGAAAAAGGACGTTGCGCTTTGTGGATGCACCGTCAGAAAAAAACATGTTCCTCTCTGAATCCTTGACGGTGGCAGAGCCAAACATGGCAGGACAAAATGCTTTATCTTTGGAAGATAACTCGCTGTTTAACGATGGCATGTCATATCGTGTAAGCCCAAGATCAGGAAAACTCAGATCTTCTGGAGTACTAAAGCTACTCCCCGGACTCGGGGAGCCGAGGTAAGGGGTCTCTGGGTTCCATCCGTCTGCTGGGCTTTGAGAGAAGGGGCTACTAAACGATCCGGTGTTATGCGGTTCACCAGGACAGTAGTCCGTCAGCGTATTTTGGAGGTTGTTTTGTGCATGTGCTTGGTCATAACCATCGAGATTCAAGCAATGAAAATCTAAAATGTCCTCTGAATAGTTTGAAAAGGTGCATTCAGTGTTGAAAGGGGAGGTGGGAGGAGACAAAGGTTTCGACTGAATCTGACAGGAGGTAGTCGCACTAATGTTAACAGGTGCACAGAATGGCTGCTGTTGAGTCATGGCTTGAAGTTTAGAGAGGCTTTTGTTGATCTGGAACAAGTTGTGACTTAAGCAAACCTCACTCAACTCTGAGCTTTCAACATTCTCAACTCTTTCTGGTGCAAACGTTTCTTTAACTCTTGAAGGATGAGCCATTTCTGATAGCCCTTCGTGATACGGGGAATTCAGAGACAGGGGTGAAAGTGACAGTAGGGAAGGATCTGAAATGGACGCACATTTAGAGAGCTCTCTAATTCTTTCGCACTTGTTAGCTGCTATCTGGTGTGCGCAAGGAGACGGGTTTTCCTCCTTGACTCTGCTGAAAGCCATCTCGCCTGTTGGGAGCCGCTCAGGAAAGAAGCAAGACAAAATTCGAGAGTCCCTTAGCACAGAAATTCCCTTTCCTATGTTTTCATCTTGGGTCTGAGCTTCCTCACCATCCACCTCCCATCTGCCCTCGGCCCGGCGACGTAAGCGGAGCAGAGGTAACGGTTTAATGTCCATATTATCTGCTTCAACTTTCAGACGCCTTACAAACTTGCTCTGTTCTAGCACCTCAGGAAACACTATTTTACCTTGCACAGAGGCTTCTTGCCCGTTAGCACGCTTTTCGTTGTTGATGTTAGCACCAGATATCTTTTTATGCTTTTTCCTGGATTTGAAAGCACTTTCTTTTTGGCAATGTTCCAAGACGTCTTGAACAGCCTTGGTGGCTTGCTCCAGGCCGAGGCTATTGTCCGCTTCTCCGTGGCCCCGAATGCGAGCCATTTCCAGGTTTAAAATTGCCACAGAATCCAAAATAGCCTTAAAGGGGTCAATAATATCAGTGCGTGGTTCTGATCCCTGTGATTCAACCACACCACCTTCCCCCTTGAATTCACTCTCCATTTCCCATTCCCTCCCCCTCTTTCTTTTTAGGCGTATTCTAAAATTAAGGTTCTGTTGATCTTCGATGTTAACTGAAGTTTCCAGAGCAGACAAGGCTTTAGCATTTTCCTCTTCTAAATGTTGGCCCATCTCTCTTATGACCTCTTTTTTTCCCACTACATCCCTACACTCCGCTGTGGTTCCTATCTCAGATTTCATTTTGCATGTCCTATTTATATTTACTCTAATTTCAGGCATCTTTTCTGCCAACAGACTACCTGTACCACGTCTCTCTCTAAACGTCCTGTTTGGAGCTTGGGCTAGTCGAGCTTGAGCAGTTCGAAAACATTTTCTTTGCTGTAGCTTCTTGACCACTAAGGATTTACACAGCCTGCCCTTTTTTGGTCCTATACCTTTATCTCTGAAAGACGAGTTCGATTGTAAAGTTAAGTTCTGAGCTCCGTTATCAAGAGTCTCACTGCCTTGAGACACAAATAACAGACTTTCCGGTCTGGTGTCCATGCTTATGCTGGGACACAGAGACTCAGTTGTAGTTGTAGTTACACTTGCATCTTGATCGGGATCGATTTCGAGGGATTCTCGAAAAACACGTTTTTTTAGGGGGATGCTGCTCTGAAAATTGTGATCCAGACTGCCTTTTAGAGGGGAAAGAGACTCCCCTGGAAAAATTTCTGGATCTTTTTTTTTTTCCATTTTTGCGCCTTGGCCTTCTGAAAATTGTGCGCTACATTGGGCCACACGAGTTACTCTCCCAGCTGCTGGGTACTGTTTCACTGGCTCATAACTACATTTTGGAGTATTAGTACAGGATCTCAACCTATTAGTTGATTCAGACTCACCTTGTCCTAAAGAATTCCTGACTACGCTGCGGTAAACTTTACCTTCCAGTCCTTGACTAACCAGGTCACTGCTCAAGCTTTTTAAAATATCAGACAGAAGGACTCGTGCCTCCTTTATGACGACCGTTTTGCTTCCAAAATGCAACCTACCTGATTTCTTTTGTACAGTATGTTCTTTTTGCTTACCTTTACACTTTTCCTCATCCTTTTCTTCGGTTGTACCGGTTTCATTCTGTTTTGTTTGAATCTTTGGCACTCTTTTCCTTAAATTAGGCACTAGTTTGTCTTCTACAAAAGATTTCTGACAACATATAGAATCAGAATCCATACTGCCTATCTTGTTATTTTCTTTCTTCTCCTCCGTTTCGTCGATATTTCCCTGGCTACCCTTATGTGTCACATGTGGAACAGGTTGCGCTATGGTATTCCCACTACTTTCTATGTCACATGTCACCTTTAAAAAGCTGTCTGCACTCGGAGTAAAGTACATCTCCCTCACGCCTTTCTTCACACCGACCCTCGAGATACCTTTGCTTCGTTTGCACTTTGAGATCTGCTTCTCTACAGCTGCCAGAGACAGCGTTGTATCTGCATTATCTCTGCTGTCTGCTCTTTCCTGATCTGTCGTAACAGCTGCTCTCTCTCCTGGGATCGACATTCTGACCAGACTGACCTTTACGTAACGTGTCAAACCTGAAGGGTGAGATGAAAATGATGAAGCTGGAAGATGAGGTGGTGGGTGAGTGGAGGAAAGAGGAGACAAGAAAGGAGTAGCGTTGATCATGCCAGAAACGACAGAAGGGATGTGTTGTTTCTGCAGCTCCCCAGAGATCTCTGAAGCATTTGGGGAGCTCGAATCCCCTTCCCTAGCAGCCACGGAGACAGTGATGTGCTTCTCGCTGTCAGCTATGGCCTTGTGAGAATCCCCAAAGCTGCACTGCTTCTCCTCTGTGATCTCCAGCGATGACTTGCTGTTTGTTTCTCGTCTCGTTTTGTTTAAGCGCGACTTATGTCTACCGTGGTTTCTGAGAGAACCTCTTCTACACTGACCGTGGTGTCTCGCTCCTGCACGCAGTTTAGATGTCCGGTGTATCATTTTGACAGCCTTTTTATTCAAGTGAGAGACTTTACCTCGATCGAACGCTCCAGAGCGTCCGTGTCGTGTGCGCAGCATTTTCCTAGTTCGTGAAGAAATGGCCATCTGATGAACGACTCTAACGGAGGTGGTTTCTGCCTCGTGTCCTTTAGCTTTTGCGGGGTCTTTATTACTGAGGCACGAAACTGAGGTTAACGTGAAAGTTTTTAAGTTCAGTTCGTCGGTGTTACTCGATGCACTGTAAGAAATGTCTCGTACTTCTTCACCTTTAATTAGCTCGACGTCGGTGGGAGACGGAGGGCCGAGCACGTCCGATTCTCGACTCACCAATTTTGGTCTCACGCTCTCGATTCTTTGCAGAAAGGCTCTTTCCTTGCTGGTGGAATCTTTGCAGCTTAGAAGGAAGTCCACGCTGTGATTGTACAGGCAAACGCTCAAGTCCTTGAGGTTGAAATGAGACAAGGACGGCAGAAAGTGGATGCGTTGTGTCTTCTTGACTCGCTCCTCCCTCTTCCACCTCTTGGTCTTTGTCGTCCTGCCGCTCGCTGTAGGGGCGTTTCTCTTCGTCTGCTGGGAATTTTTCACAGAGCAAGCTGAGAGATGGGAGAAACGGGAATAAAATGGTGAATACTAAAAGGATGAGAAAAAGATTGAAAGCTTTGGAAATCACAGAACCACAGGGGAGACTGTCAAAAATAGAGAGAAACTTCAGACAGCAAAATTTACTTTTATTTACCAAAAAAAAAAAAAAAAAAAAAAGGATACGAGTCAGGATTAATTAGATACCTGGGTTAGAAACTGGGAGGAATGGACTTGGAGTACTGTTCCCTTTCTCTCTGTTGAGCCGCAGGTCCGTCTCTCTGAATCTGTACTTCTGGCCTACCGAATCATTTGAGCTTTCCCAATCTTGCAGCGTGGATAGCCTGTGCCGGAAGAACCCTTTCCCTCTCCTGAAGAAGTAGATTAAAAACCGATCGAAGGAATTAATCTCAGAAAAACTGTTTAAAATCTCAAAGCACTTATTACTAAATAAATAATGCAAGTGTGTTAAGAACGTCGGAATAAATCCATAGCATGAAAATCGAGGACGCAGACAGCTCTCGTATCGACGCCCATCCGGGACTCGCTCACCTCTCGCAGGTGCAACATTCACACATCTCATTGTCTTCCCCAAAAAAGCTGTCTCCATAGTAACACGTGATCTCCTCCCCAGGTGAAATGGGACGGACAACCTTCACACATGCACCGTTTTTATCCCCAGGTACAAACTGAACAAATAAATAAATAAATAAATAAATAAAAACAAACAAAAAAAAAAGACAGGTTTTTAACATTAGGTTCAAATTTACTCTTATTTTAATTATCATTTTTTGTGAAATGTATAAAGAAAACGAACATTACAGAAATAATCGAATCACTCGTATATACAACTGCATGATATATATCGTCAGTATTCTCATTCGGGTACAAGATGTGATACGGGGTGGGGCAAAATCAAATAGGGTTACTTTTTAAAGGGTATCCATAAATAACATAAATTAAGCCAAAATTACAGTACGGATAACGATGAATTCTTTTTATACACCGAATGCATCATGACGAATCGATTAGGCATGCAAATAAACGTGAATAATTGCCATCTTACCTTACAATTTGGCCTGCAGTCTACAAGAAAGATTGAGAATGAACACAAATTAAAACAAAACAAAAACAACAACCGATCACTTCGTTCACAACGGGGTTGAATTACGGATCAGACAGAACGTATACGTTAGTTCTCGATAAGAGACACACTGACAGTAGTGCAGCTCACAGCTCAGGACAAGAGTTATTGTTTCTATAGTAACGGCTCGATTGCAGAGACCAAAAAAAACAAAAAAAAACACACGCTTAGATTATGTAGGAATCTCCGCTGTCAGAGGTAACTTTAATCTGAAGGACAAAGAAGATTTTCTTGGTAACGAGATGGTGCATGTTTTTTCTTTGATCTGATTCTGTTCATAAGCTGCTCACCGTGGTTAATGAAGGCAGCTGGACCGAGCCAGAGCTGAGCACACTGCTTACGGGTCGAGTACATCACACTGAAATCGTTCACGCCAGTCCGGAGCACAGCACTGTCAGCGGGACTCAGCTCAGCTATACAACCCTGCAGCACCTCCACCCGCTCTCCAACAGACCTTCACCGGCACACACACACAGTCAGCAAACACTGTGTTTGTGTGTGTGTGTGTGTGTGTGTTTATTACTGACGGTCTTACCAGTTTCTGCTTGCTGTGATTTTGGCTCCATTTGTCTCAGAAGAATAGCGATCACATGACTCGATCTGGACTCCGCTGTCCAATAGGAAAGCAGTGAGATAGCGATACATCTACAGAGAAAAGACACACAGGACAAATAAATATATAGAAGAAATTTTAAAAAAGAGTGTCCAACAAGAATAAGTGTCTCGTAACCACTGAGTGTCAAATTTGATCAAAATTTATCAGGACGCAAAAAAAAAAAAATGGTTAAGAAAAAAATTGAGTACATTTCTACTAATTTCGAAATTTGTGAAGGCAAAACGTCAATGTAATTAATGTCCAAAAATAAAATCGCTGAAAAGAAACATAACATTTTATTCAGATTCTTATTTTCTTTAATTAGCCTTTTTTTTGCCATTTTGTATAAATGGTGACAAATTAACATGTTTTGCATTTTACACTTTAAACAATTCAAAATTTACTTTCAAAATCATAAAATTGACACATTCTTTTTTTTTTTTTTTTTTACATAAATAAAGAATCTGGTAAATAAAAGTTAAGGAGCTGCAACTAAACGAAACCTAAAATCAGCTCTGAAGTGAGAAACATAACTCTCACCGTTCTGAGCTTCTCACGGCCTTGTTAACAAACGTCGCTTTTATTTAGTCGACAATAAAGAAAAAAACCTGCAAGACGAGTCGCGTACAAAAGGCTTGTGACTTAAAATCTCCATCAATGAGACATCAAGCCAGTGTTTGAACAATTGATCATGCTGAGGCACAAAGACAGGTTTTTATACTCACGTGTTGCCTCAGAAGCTCCTGTCGGTGTGAGCCGAGGTCTCTGAAGTACTCGCTCGTCCACTCGCCCTCCAGCAGAGCGTCAAATGTGGCCTGGAAATCCCGAGTGCGCTTGAAACGCAGCAGTGTCTCCCTCAGGTAGCTCCATCGCCGGATCTCTGGCAGAGGACTAACCACACACACACACACACACACACACACACAATTATACATATAAAATAAAATAAAAAATTAAAAATTATATAAAAATAATCATTACATAAAAAATATAATGTTAGTGTTAAGGCTGAGAGACATTAATATGAAGTACCATGAACCTTTTGTTAATAAAACACAATTCCGAGATAAATATTTCTTTTATTTTTAAGATTAAAAACTGAAATTATTTTACAACAACTTGTAGAATTATAAAACCTTTTTTCAATATATTATACAGTTGTGAGACGAGTCGTGAGTCGAGAACACATGCAGCGTTAAAATGACTTAAACTGTGGACTTATGTCTGTTTACATACGATGTGACGTCACAATGTTTTCTCTGTAACCTTTAAATTAAAATGCATCTATCGCTTTGATGTCACAAAAACAAGCTCAGAACAATTTGTTTTGTTTTATATTTTTAAACAGACTTGTGAAAACCTTTCCTTGTATGTTTAAATGGCAGAAATATCAGTGGGTCCCTGAGCCCTAGATCAGTTCTCTAAATACACTGGAGAGGATTTAAGCAACACGATTACAGCCATCTGATTAATATTTTATATAAAGAGTGCCAATACTTCTGATATTTACAGTGTTAATTATTTATGAACATTCATAAGAGCGTTATTACTTCTGGAAGGATTAATTATGGATTAAGACAAATACAGGGGGCTGCTTAATTGTCCAATTACAGTTAGAATATTTACATTAAATCTAATTACATCACATTTCAACATTAACTTATACTTTCAGAGATTACAATGAGCAAGAAATGTGAGCAATTACGCTTTAAAAATGTCTTAAACAGAAAAGTATGATATAGTATTAAAAAGACCATTTGAAAAACAATTTGAAACATTTATTAAATATTAATATATTTAACACCCCTTATGAAACACTAACATTATTAACATTATGAACAATTTGGGGTTTGTGTGTACGTATTTGCATGTGTGTGTTTGTGTGTGTGTGTGTTTGTGTACGTATTTGCGTGTGTGTGTTTGTGTGTGTGCATGCGTATTTGCATGTACATGCGTGCATGTGTGTGTATGTGTGTGTGCAATGTGTTTGTGCATATGCATGTGTTTGAGTGTGTGCATGTGTTTGTGTGTGTTTGCATGTGCATGTGTGTGCGCATGTGTGTGTGTGCATGTGTGCGCATGCGTGTGTGTGTGCATGCGTATTTGCGTGTACATGCATGCGCATGTTTGTGTGTGTGTGTGCGCATGTGCTTGAGTGTGTGCATGTGTGTGTGCGCGTGCGTGTGTGTGTGTGTGTGTGTGCGCGCACGCACGCATGTGTGTGTTTGTGTGTATGTGTATTTATGTCTTACCTTATGTTCATCTTATGGGTGCTGAACCCGAGTAACGGATCCAGCACCAGACTCGTAGCCAAATCATCCGTCTCACACAGCTCCCTCACACTCATTCTATACGATCCTTCCATGTTCGCCCACCATCCACATGCTGAAAAAAGAAGATCAAGAAGAAGAAGAAAAAAGGTGAGAAAGTTGAACAAGAGGCAAAGCAGGCAAAAAAAAAAAACACACTGTAGAGAATCGATTAATTAACAGTTTGTTCCATAGGAGAGAAAAAGGACAGATTAGTCTCTGTACCTGCGGCTGCCTGCTGCTCAACCCAACATGGAGCGAGTGTTAGGGCTGGATAATAATTACACAATGAGCTTTACTGAGATATCGAGGATACAGTGATATTTCAGTTGTTTTTCTCTTCGATTAATCGTTACATCCTCATTTTAAGGACCTGATAAGTGTGCAATGTTTGAGAAATGCACAAAAGCACCCTGACTGTTAAAGCTGGACACTACAGACTCCTTCCAGAAAACATCAAATCAAAATCACATTATTTGTCACACACACACACACACACACACACACTTATACACACACGCATATATACATACACACACACACACACACACACACACACACACACACACACACACACACACAAACACACACACAGAGTACAGACATGCAGTGAAATGCTTTTTGCATCTGTCCAGTATTCAAACATAAGGAATGCAATTTGGGATAAAAAAATATATATATAACCAAAAGGACTTAGATAAATAAAAAAGTATAAACTATATAAAATATGAAAATATAAGTGAAAAATAATGTAAATACATATACACAAATACACAAATGCGTTTTTACTTCTTAAAAGCAACTTTCTTTTATCATCTGCTGATTATCCGTCTTAGATAACCTGGAGCATCAGACGAGCTGTTACTATAGAAACGATAACAACGTTATAAACCTGCGTGCTGTCAATCAAAAACACTGCCCACATTCTGACCAATCAGATTGCAGTATCGCACCTCTGTGATGTAGATTACATCCCAATAACATCACACTTTATCCTCATGTCCACTGACCGAGGAAACAACACACAAACCCCTGGGGTCTTTCTTTTTAAAGCCCTCACGAAGGGTTTTATTTTTAGTGACTCATTTGTAGTTGTTGACGTCCAAAACGTTTAGGAACATTGAATATTTAGTGATGATTTGTTTTTTTACACGCTTTTCCACACGTGTCAGATCTAACATCGGAAGTTTTTTTTTATGATAATTTTTTTATAAGATTTATTTTGGTTTTAAAATAAATGTTCCCTGCGTTAGATGTTAACACGGATGTCTCTGCGTTGTGGTCGTTTATGTCGAGGTTTTTATTCGTTAAAACGTGTAAATGTCGATTGGACGTGTTTATAAACACGTTTATGACACAGTGCACTTCAGTGCTGTCACTTTCTTTCCACACACATTCATCCTGATCTCAATTATTCACTCGGTTTAAACAGTTCGGATGGGAGACTTTGTGTAATTATTAGTTTCACAGAAAATAAATGTTAACATTTTAAATAAAATAAATAAAAGCAGCAGCAGGTTTTTGCTGCAGATTCCTGTATAATTTCAGAGCTGGAATTTTCCACACCTTCACATTTATTTTAAACATTTACACGGTTTCGATTTTTTTTTTAAACGTAATATAATTTTTTGATTGTTGTGTTTTTTTACCTGACGGTCTTTTCGTCCCAGTTTCCTTAATCGGCTCGTCCGTGGTGAAATATTAGCGCGCTAGCGTTAGCTTATGCTAATTAGCTTATGCTAAGCTACACTGAGGTAAGCTAGCAATTGTTTCTCTCCACAATCTCCATATTGCACGTTTACTTCCTCCTTAGATGACCGTGTGTCAACAAAACGTAGCGAAATAAAACAGGATTCGGCAACAATTCTGAGATTTCGTTAATAATAAATTATATTTTTCCTGCAAAATTTCGGTTATATTTTTTCCCGAAGCTGGAAGTTGGATAGTGTTTGAGCAGATATGGCTTAAGAGCCTTAGGGAATTGACTTAACCAATCCCCGCCATTCTTTTCTTCGCTGTGATTGGGTATTCTCCTTGATGGACAGGTCATTCGATCAATAGTATCGTTCCATGAACCGTTAGTTATCGTTATAAATGATCTCATTGGTCGGACGCAACTTTGATCAACCTTGCTAGCTAAAAGTCAAGCTGTTCTGACCTACAAGGACATAGCAAGAGTAGGGAGGGGAGGGCCGAGTGGCAAATCATCGTCTGTTGAAAATCTAGGGCACTAGGTAGCGCATGCCAGACGACGGCGATATACACTATAAAGGGCGCAGGGAAAGAGGACAGAAAGGCGATTGAGACACAGCCGAAATGGAGGCGCTAATCTAACTGTACAGCGGAAACTAGCTGCTGTTTTTGATTCGGGATTTTTTTTAGTCACTGAGAAGAAATGAGTCAGTTTGTTTGAAGCAGAAAAAGATTCTGTTTTATTGTTTTATTGTTGTTGTTTTTTTAATACTGAAGATGAAGATAAAAACCTAATAAAACCAAAACCAGAGCTTAAAGTGTTAAAACAGGCTAATAAACTGTTATAAAATCAGTTCTGTAACCACAACATACAGCTTCAACACTTTATATTTCATTTATCTAATACATCCAATACATAACAACATACAATCTTTACTTATTATTAATAATAAAAAGATAATTATTGTTGCAATAAATTATTCGTGGTATTATTAATTTATTTATTTATTTATTTATTTATTTATTTATTTAAACAGTATTACAGATATGATTTATTACCTTTAATTATGAGATTATTTTGTATACTCAGGTGTGAAATGAGGTACAGTTTAGAGTCGAAACGTTTCCGAAGGGCATTTCATTGGACGAGCGCACGAGTAGTACAGGATGAGTCATCAGAATAACGTATCGTGTTCCTGGAAGTGTTGAGAGATGAAATTAAAATGTGGAACGAAACATTTATAACGTATCTGTGCAGAGAAAACGTGGTAGATGATTGAAAGAAGCTAAAGCAGGTCAGTGCGGTGTGAGGAATCATTAATCAGGGAAAACTAAAGAGCAATCCCACTGACAGTGACGATGTGATTAAATCAGTAAAAATCACACACACACACACACACACACACACACACACACACACACTCTCTCTCTCTCTCTCTCTCTCTCTCTCTCTCTCCTGGGGAAAACC
>NC_062532.1:23006539-23034039 GCF_022655615.1 Tachysurus fulvidraco
GTTGGAGGTATGGATGGAGAGAGGAAAGAGAGAGAGAGAGCAAGAGAGAGAGAGAGAGAGACAGAGAGAAAGGGGAGGGGAGAGAGGGAGGGAGTCCAGCATAGCGAGTGCTATTTCTTGGCTTTCCCCCCCTTGGCTGAGTTGCGAGGCGGAGTAACTGGACGCCCTGAGCCAACGCCTCCTCCTCCTCCACCGTATGAGAACAGCTTCTTATCTGCCGGTTTCAGGATCTGAGAGAGAGAGAAAAAGGAAGGAGCGTCAGTGCCCTAATAATAAACACACACAGACAGAACTCTCTCTCTCTCTTACACACACACGTGTGTACTGACGTTTGTTTGTGGATCCTCAGTGTGTCGTTCTAACACATTTTACCTCTCTGTGTGTGTGTGTGTGTGTTTGCATGTCTGTCCTCTGTTCTTCCTTCTCCCTGTGTCCCCCCCCCCCCTCTGCTCACCACAAAAATGAATCATCTGAATTGAATTCCATTAAGATGAGTCATTTGATCAGATTCAGACTCGGAGCTACAGCCAAAGTGTCAGAATGAACTCAATCACAGCTTTATCAGTTTTAGTCGAGTATTAAATAGAGCGCACACACACACACGCACACACACACACACACACACGCACACACACAGTTCTATAATTAAAAAACAAATTATATTTAGCTGCAGAAGGAAATGCTGTGATTCTTACCTGGAAGGAACACATGAGCGTCTCGTCCACACTCATCATGGCTCCTGCGTTGTCGAACTCTCCGCAGTAGTTTGGAGCAGAGAACAGAGTCACCAACTGCCTCTTAGCGAAGAACTCGTATCCGTCCTCCACAACCTGCACCGCAGAGAGAGAGAGAGGGATTAATAAAAGGTTTTTCAATCTCTCTACCACATGCAGAACAGCTGCACGTACTGATCACACACCTGATGCGCCCTGCATATGAGGTCCATGTCGTGTTTGTGCAGGAATTTGGCTACCACGTCTGCACCGAAGGTGAAGGAGACTCCGCGGTCGTTCTCTCCCCATCCCAGCACATCTTTATCTGGGTCGGCCCACAGCAGGTCACACAGCAAGCCCTGATCCGGGACGTCTGTGGGACGCATCACACGCCGGACCTGCTCCATAGACTGCAGGTCTGGAGAGAGGCCTGAGGGACGAAGACACGGGAACGACATTTTATTTTTATTTTTGAAATTACTACAATAAAAAAGGAGCAAGTGAAACATTTATTAAATACGATAACGTCTGACTTGGATAGAGGAGAGAGATGAACACGAGTTCAGCCGGTAAACCTATAAAAGGTAGTGAAAAGGATTCGGTGTGATTATTTGACCAATTGAGGTTCTGCACCATTTTTAGCTCCGCCCACACGTTCCGGCTCAGCTCACCCTGTACCTGAGTGAGACAGCCTGAGTCACGCACTGTGATGGAAAAGGGGGATTGTGGGTAATTTGTAGAACTAAGCGCTGTCTCTATACAGGCTTCAGAATATTCTTTAATTAATTCAGAGAGACGAGTTGTGATGAGGAGAAAACTGTCTTAATGTCAAAGTAATACAACACGGAGGTGTAAAACAAAAACGCTAAAATAAACCATTCAGTTACTGCTGAGACAAGACACACAGAGAGAGAGAGAGAGAAAGAGAGAGAGACAGACAGACAGAGAGAGAGAGACAGCCAGAGGGAGAGAGAGAGACAGACAGAGAGAGAGAGAGAGCGAGACAGACAGACAGACAGAGAGAGAGACACAGAGAGAGAGACAGCCAGAGCGAGACAGACAGACAGAGAGAGAGAGACAGACAGAGAGAGAGACACAGAGAGAGACAGCCAGAGAGAGAGAGACAGCCAGAGCGAGACAGACAGAGAGAGATAGAGAGAGAGCGAGCGCGAGACAGACAGACAGAGAGAGACAGACAGACAGAGAGAGACAGACAGACAGAGACAGAAAGTGAGAGACAGAAAGAGAGAGAGCGAGACGGAGAGAGAGACAGACAGATAGCAAGAGAGAAACTCACCTCCATGGCAACAGAAGATTTTCTCATCTACGATGGCAGCCACAGGTAAGCAGTTGAAGCAGTCTGTGAACGTCTTCCACAGTTTGATGTTATACCGTCTCTTACCTGAGGACAGAAACACACACACACACACACACACACACACACATTAGAAATAATATAGATAAATAAATCATATTATCATATTGCTTGGTTAACTCTGATATTATTTTGGAACTTTCAGGATAATAATAAATATTTAAAACTGTAACTAGAAGCTGCATTTAAACATCCTGAGAAAAAAAACAGACAGATGAGGATGGACAAATAAAGCAGAAAAGACCGTTAGGTGTGTGTGTGTGTTCCCATCTCTTACACTCATCGTAGAAGCCGTAGATGCGGTTGATGGAGGCACACTCGTGGTTGCCCCTCAGCAGGAAGAAGTTCTCGGGGTATTTGACCTTGTAGGCCAGCAGGAGGCAGATGGTCTCCAGAGACTGCTTCCCTCGGTCCACGTAGTCACCCAGGAACAGGTAGTTACTCTCAGGAGGGAAGCCGCCGTACTCGAAGAGCCGCAGCAAGTCATAGTACTGACCGTGAACATCGCCTGAACACACACACACACACACACACACACACACATTTACGACATTTGGCAGACTTCCTCAACCAGAAGGACGTACAAAAAGTGCTTAAGTGTCTATTAATGAATACATTAACACAGGTTACAGACTTCGAATGCCATCGACCTAAAGCACTGTTCAGGTTGTGTTACTTTATAATATTAAACATACACAAGGGAAAAAGTGCAAGTTCCAATGTTTCAGGAAGAGGTAGGTCTTCACCCGTCGTTTGAAGATAGTGACTCAGCTGTTCGGACATCTAGAGGAAGTTCATTCCACCACCTCGGTGCCAGAACAGAAAAGAGTCTCGCTGTTTACCTACCTCTAACCCTGAGAGATGGTGGGACACACAAAACATGGAGCTTCAGAACATCGACTCTTTTGATAATTAAAGATCATGACGTGGACTATAAGGCTGTGCTTCCTCGTTAGTACTATAGTACATTAGTACGCCTGGTATTTATAAAGCTTCGTATACGGCACGTAACACAAACGTACTCCGGTGGTCCACGAGGTCCCACATACAGACTTCACCTGAGGATATCACCGTATTAATCCCCCCGTAGTAAAATCTTTAGAACATCTCCGTGTGCTCTCACACAGCCTCAGCGATTACAGTGCACATAAACTGGGAGAGATTTCAATCTCAATAAATAAATAAATAAATAAATAAATAAATAAATAGCCCAACAGCCAATCATTTGTGACCTTGTGCATGTGGAAGAGGGCAAACAGCTCATACCTGTGTGTGTGTGTGTGTGTGTGTGTGTGTGTGTGTGTGTTAGGGCCGGGCGATAAAACGATAACGATACGTATCGCGATAGACACGTGATCGATATCTATAAAAAAAAGGTTCGATATTTTTTATTCTTCGTCAGAAGAAAACGGAGGTCGCGAAGCAAGTTTGGTTGCATTAACAAAGGTGCTCGCTTTCTGGTAACCTAGCAACGTAGGGAGTGACACACTAACAGCCAATCACGTAACAGTATCACGTTCGGTTGCACCATATCGTCGTCTCGTGCCGGTCTGCTGGATTCCTCTTCAGTAACCGCCGACTGAGGAGCAGGAAACGAGCTGCAGTGAGCGAGAGAATTGTAAATAAAAGAGTACAAATCAGCTCGAGAAGCGTGGCAGATTTTTTTGGATATTATAAATCTGACCGATGTCGTCTATGTTTTACTAAACACTGCACATATTTTACACACTTTATTCCCCAGAAGGTGAACAGCTAGTGAACTTCCTCACACTAAACCTGCACTAAATTCTCAGGTTTCTGTGTTTATATTTAACACTTCACACTATTTTATTACACTTTATTAAGCATTTCTTACATTTCCTGTCATTTCTCACCTTAAATGTTAAGAGATAATAGTTAAGTGTTCATTGTGCCTTTAGACTCATGTTTACATTATAATTATTGGAGGTTTCCTGGTTGGTGACGTTTCTGTCCTAATAACTGAGGGGATTCTGATCAGACGAAGGTGAAGTTTACAATAAAAAGGTTTAAATCTAATAGATTTTTCTCCTAGTCCTTATTTTAAATGGGTCATAAAAAAAAATATCGATAATTATCGATATCGACCGATATGAAGCACTGATATCGTGATACGGTTTTCAGTCGTATCGCCCAGCCCTAGTGTGTGTGTGTGTGATGGGTCATGCAGCAGCTTGAAAAGACTTGGTCTGTTTCACTCATGCTGCTCATCCCGGCTTTCCTACGATGGTGAGTGCGATGCAGCTTTCATCGATGTGAACATATGAAGTTAAGTGTAACCATAGAAACGTCTCGCTTTACTGTGAAACTTGTCAAGGAGACAAACTACAAGTTACTAATGAACTCTGTGCGTGACAGAGAGGACAGGGACGATGACCAGACAGGAGCACCACGGAGACTGTACTTTAGCACGACGCTTTACTTACAGCTGAAGGAGAATTAAGAGAAAGAAAGAAACTCGAAGCTGTTTGACAAACGGATTCCTGATCCGTGGCGTAATTAGAGACCGCGCTGACAAACACGACGGAGATTAGACGGCTGTGTGGTTTCCATCACAGATGTAAAAGGAGTGTGCTGTTATCCACGTCCTGATCTGTTGAGTGTTTATGACCAGGCAGTGAGGTTACTAAGGCGACGGAGAGCACACGTGACGCGCTGCAAGCTTTATTTACGCTTGTGTTACTGTGCTAGTAATCTCCTAATCGGGGTGTGCTGTAAACGCTCAGTGTGTTTACTCGCCCGGCGCTCTCAGGTTCACTCACCGCAGATCTTCAGCGGCGCCTCGAGCTCCAGCAGGATGGGCTGACTGAGGAAGATTTCCCGGGATTTGAGGCAGAGTCCACGGATCTCGTTCTCCGTCAGCTGAACATTTTTGCCAGGCCGAGAGCCCTTAACTGGACAGACAAAGAGAGAGAGAGAGATTTGATGATGATAAAATGATGAAGTATAAACATTACACTTACACACTGACGGCATGTGACGTTATCCAGAGCGACGTACATAAAAGCTTTTAAGTCTCTATCAGTGAACATTAACTCTGGTCCACTAGGTTACAGAAGTGAGATTCAGCGAGTCTAAAACACTGCTCAAAGTTTTTTTAGTTTTAATTACACACACAACCAGGGAACAAAGCGCTAGTTCAAGGATTTCATGACGTAACTGTCGTTGACAAGATAAACAGAAGTTCACATTTCTTTGTGGTTTTTTTTTTTCAGATTTACTTTTTTGTTTAAAAAGAGGGGGAAAAAACAGGATGGCGACGAAACGCCATAAATAAGAACGAACTCGTTTCGTCGAACGTTAAATTCCAACTGACAGTAAATCATTACGGTGCAAGAAAAAGACCAACGTGTTAAACACACGTCTGACTAACAGGCTTTTTTTTACACCTGGTCACTTCCTGTGTTTTCTGTGATCAGATATCTACCCGATGGTAAAAAGACCAGGTCTAAATGCCCTCCGAAACGTTTTGGAGACGGATATAAACCCGATGGTACAAACCCCTTCAGGAGGTGGTCTGGGACGCGTTTCAGATGAAACTGGACAGGTGTAAATGAATGTGGTTGTTTAAGCCACATACGTCAGCGCTATATTCCTCCTAAATGGAAGTACGTCACTCGCAGGTGACCTTTCACCCAGGCGTCTCATCGGGGCTTAAAACGCGCTGCTGCCGGCAGCGAAAACGCAGCAAACAGTAAACGCTGTTTTTTGTAACATAAACGTCGTAACGAGTTTTTATGTCTTCTTTTCGATCACGTTCTGAAAACCTTGTAGACCAAAGTGTGTTCTGTTTCAATTACCCCGGAAATGAGGTAAAATATATCAGCATTGTGGGCGGGAGTAGAAAGATCGGATCGATATCAGATTCGCCGAGACGTATTTATGTGGCCTGATGTAAACGGGACAGTTTTAACAGATCAGACAGCTATCGGATCAGAGACAACACACGAAGTGACCGGGTGTAAAAAGGCCCTGTGTGAACAGCCCACACTAACAATCCCATACAGAGATCTTAGATGTAATTGTTAGTGAGAATTCCTGCTAAAGTGCTTTTCTATCCTAAGCAGATTTCTCTCCTGCTCTGTAACAGAACGCTGTATTTACAGGTGTTTATTATAACCTCACATGGAATTTGCGGCGTTCACATTGTCCACACCTTCGTGTAGTAAAGTTTCTTTCATTTTCACCACCGGCTTGTGTTTTTTTAAATCACGTCTTAATCCTGAGATTTGAGCTGTAAGGATAACGACGTACGCGGTAACGAATCGCATCACAACAAACTTCTCACAGACGTGTTTCCCTTTTATATCCTTTCTTATATCTAATAATTTAAACTTGACCCAAACCGGTCACAGGAAGTTACTCCATTGTAAACTCAAGCTTCTTTTCCTTCCTTATGTTGTCGTACAAATTTAACTGTCTTTTCAGGGTTAAAGCAGCACTTTGTCGGTGTGTGAGTAAATCTAGAGCACTCGTTTGCCTCGTCGTGAAGCGTATTGCACACGCGGCATGACATCATGACATATTTCTGTTGTATAGCCGGGTCCTTGGTGATATTGTTCCACTCTGTTGTCAGACAATAAAAATGTTCGTACTGTAACACACCTAGCTATTAGTGTCACATTATCCTTTCATACCTGATGCTCAGATGTCACTAATGTGTGAGAACTGAAAACAGAGGCGTTAGCCGTCACACACTCGTGCGAACACGAACACACTGCTGCTCGCTGTCATAACCACAAAAAGAGATGAAAACTGTAGAATGTAGATGCAACAAAGAGAGCAACAGAATGCTATTGCTGCAAACTCTGTGGCTTTCATGCAGCAGCTTAACGATCCACCTTTAACCAGTTATAGATACACACACACACACACACACACGCACACACACAGGAAGTGCATTACACACAAACCTCACTGCTCTTTAAACAAATCAATAATTCACAATGACCCAATTAAACAAGGCCAAGCAACTTAAACAACTCCTGCATTTACTCTGCAAACACACACACACAAACACACACAAACACACACACACACAATGGATACTAAGACGAGAAATCTGTGTAAACAGAGCGTCGGTTCAAACACAAAGCAGAACTACAGCGCAAACTTCCTGTGGCTTTTCGGACGAGTTTCCCAGCAGCGAGGCAGCAAAACGGTGTCTGAGGCCTTCGCAGAAAAAACATCAGACCCCAGGAATAGAAGTGTGTGTGTGTGTGTGTGTGTGTGTATGTGTGTGTGGGTCAGCTACAGGTTAACACGGCCAGCTGCCTACTCCACTCATCCTCTTGTGATGTACACAGAGAGCTGTAGTGAATCAGAGTCGAGCGCTTTGGGGTTTAAACACAAATCCTCACGAGGCGAGAATAGAAGCTGTAACGTGACTCAGTTCTGCGCTGTTACACAAGACGAGCGAGAACATACAACCGTGTATGAATCTGTGTGTTCTGTAGAACACACCGTCGCATCCAACGATTTATAAATACACACCGTGCTGTTTATTGTTACACTTTTTCCCCTCACTAGGTTTTTTAAAATTCTTCTTTAAATTCCCGCACGTTTCAATTTCAAGTTCCTTGAAAACGGCAACAATAATCCGTGTAAACGCTTCTGTCCTGAAACCGTTACTGACCAGAAACGTTAAGGAGCTTAGTGACGTTCATCATATCTACATATTCCTGTGTGTGAGCTTTACTATAGAAAAGCTAGGTCACAAATATAAACCCGTTGTTCACGTTAAAGCTGCGACGCCCGGTTATAACGAATGTAGGGTTAAACCTGCTGACCAATCAAACGAGAGCATTTGGCCGCTCGCTGGTAGAAACTGTACTATTAACTCCGGCGTGTTAAAGTGGGAACAGAATTCCTCTCGTCATCTGTCGTACGTGGACGTTCTCAGAACGGCTTCCAAAACCGATTAAGAGCTTTCAGCATTTCAGTAATGAGAACCGTACGTAACCTCACAGGTTATTTTTACGCCTCTCGCCTTGCACGACTCCACGCTGTACGTTTTAGCGCCAGGCTTTTAAGCGTTGCCGTTAATCCGGGTTTATAGCCACGTTATACCCGAGCTTGAGGACCTTCAGACAGCGGCTTTAAACACCGAGCTCCGCCCACCGCCACCTTCTGAAACCTTTAAACCCGGTCACTTCACTAACTCCCAGATTTCTCCAAGTTTACAAAATAGAAGTGAAGGTGAAGCTTGAGTTCCTAAATGTAATGTTGCCCACTTTGTGTCAATTTAGAAAAAAAAACAACATTTTTTTTAGCTTTTACCGTCAAAAGTCCGTTGGGGTTTAAAACGCACGCAAAACCTGAATGACTTGTGATTCTTGGAAACATCTGAAATCTGAACAGCAATTATCTGAGGAAATACCTCCAAACCTGAAAACCCTGTGTGTGTGTGTGTGTGTGTGTGTGTGTGTGTGTGTGTGTGCGTGTTGAGGTAGCGGTAGCTCAGTGAAGAGGGAAAAAAGGGTCAGATTACATAAGGAGATATAAATACTGTTGTTATTGGACTTGTTTATTTTCTACCCTATTTGCATAAACTGTGCTTTAACTACTGATATAAACTACACACAATCTGCAAAGGATTTTACTTTACATTTTATATCCGTTATCCAGACAAAGTGCTCACAAGTGCATGCACACACACACTAATAGTAACTGTGTGCATTTGAGGGCTGTGACGGCTCGCTACGCCGTGCTCACCGATACGGTTACATAAACGGCTTCGACGTGACGTTTTCATTTGATCACGACGTCGCCGAGCCTGTGGTGCTTCGACCCACCGTTAACACGATACTTTCGCAGATCGTTTCGTGCTAAAAATTTCGACAAACGTTTGCATGAGTAAATCGAAATGATCGTTTCACACTGCTGCAATGATGTCCTTTTCATTTGTCTACCAGACCTTATTTCACAGACCACTCCTTCAGCATTCAGTACACAGTTTCGTCCTCTATTAGACAACACAGTGTCGCTATATCACACCGAGCAAATGTCTGATGAGGGCTGTCGTAAAAATCTGAACTAATTCTGTTTTTCTTCTTCAGATTTCGCCACATTCTACGCTGTGATCTCTTAAAATCCACTGGGCGTGGTCAGATCACGGGGCATCATCGAGACTGCCGGTGATTACAGATCAATGCGTTTTTGTGATATGTCGACATTATGATGTCGCTTTGTAGAAGCCAACATTCTGGTTTCCTACGGCTTTCGAGCCACATGCACCAGATTCGGATATGTTGTAGAACCTGGTCTGAAGTTTGTTGCTATGGCTTTTCTAAGCGATCTGAGTACCGGTACTTCAGGTACCGGGTCTCAAAGTGGCCTTTTTTCCCCCCATAGACTCCCATTATAAACTTTGGAGGTTTATAACTCGGCAAGCTTTCGAACTCTCTACACCAAACTCGGCCAGCTCCTTTAGGGTGATAGTCTGAACAAAGGTTTAAATTGGCGTACCGTCTGGCCTTTCGGTTGTCCCGCAGCCCCGCCCACAATATATGCAAAATCAAAAAACTTTACAACATGTGACATATCAAAACACTCAGCACAATAAGGAGAACCTCCCTAGCTTTCTGTCCACTTGCTTCCAAAAGTAACACTGACCCTTATGTCCACTCGCCTCCAAAAAGCACCGGCCTTTGTGAATACCTGCATCATCAAAGCCAACATCAAAGTTCGTCGTGACGAACTTTACGAATCTACTTGAGATACTGAATCTTTATAATTGCAGAATTAACATTTTTATTTCCTATTAAATCTCATTAAACTGTTAGAATTAAAACTTCTCATTGTGATGGATTTCATTTTGTTCAAAGTTTTGCAATAAAAAAAAAAGAACCAATCCAATAAATAAATAAATATATTTTAAAAAGGTTTAAAAATTGCTGCACCTCAGTCTGTAAATAAACAAACATTGTCACTGTACTAAACCAAAATAATTAATAACATACTGATTTATTATAACGATATACTAATACAACCCGGTGCTAGAAGATCCTCAAACGAGAAGTAGTTTGTGTTTACATCGTTAATCGCGTGACATGGAGACTCACTATACAGAAAACGTTAAAGACGATCGACAAGCACTGCGACGTTCAGACAGCAGACTGAAACGTCCAGGTTCGTTAAGCTGATAAGCACCAACCATGCATCGAATGATGAATACAAGCCACGCCCACTCATGCATTATTTGCATGTTTTTGCAAAAAATCCTCATGTACGTGTAATTTACATAGCCACGCCCTTGTTTGTGTGAGTCTATCAGTTACGAAGTGAGAAAGCCTTTAACCTGCATCTGATAAAAGAAGGGAACAGAAACAGGAAGAATGAACGAATAGATAAAAATGAGCTTACAGCCTTCTAATCATTCCCCCAACACCTTAACCACTAAACTACACGTCCCCTGTAGGTGGAGGGATAAATAAACAAACAAATAAATAAATCTCAGTGAAGGAAAGATGAGTTTGCGGCGGTTTTGTACGAAGTTGCTGTTAATTAAAACACTAAAGGTAAACAGTCACCTCAGACTCGTTCATTAGGGATAAACATAAACATTTAAATTCATCTAATATTCATCGTGAATTTTTGTATTATATTAATCTTTACAATAACCTTCTGTTCGATGTTTATGTTCTGTAAAGCTGCGTTGAGACGATGTCCATTGTTAAAAGTGATATACAGATAAATTTGTATTTAGGGCCAGAATCAGAATTCAGAACTATTCCTGAATCTCGGCGAAACGTCTTTACGCGCACTCGTGTTTCCGTCCTGCACTGATGAATAATCCTTATTTCTTTAATTACAAAACATAAAAAGAAGAAATCACAAAAAATCAGATGACAAATTAGTAAATAAAGAAACACAAGCCCTATTCAGACAGGATTATACAGACACGAGGTTCTGGGGTAATTCCATGTTGTAGCCCGTGATTGTTTTCCGTCCGCATCACCTCGGTGTGTGTGGTCTCTGATCTTCTGATGGGTTCGGTCTGGAGACGAGTGATTTTACAGCATCGTACACAAGGACAACAACAGCTTTGATTCTTCTATAAATAACAACTAGTTTTATCAGCTTAAACGTCTAACAAACACACGTGGAAATACACCAGCCGGACACTTGCTCCTGAGTTAAACACGTGTGAGATGACGTGTTAAAACACGTATATTACAGACTGATGATCCGAATCAATACAATCCGAATGAGAGATTGTTCTGTCTTCACATTACGAATGAAAAGGATTCGCATAAATGGCAGAAATGAAAGCTAACCCAGTATTACACACGCTTTCACGTGTCTCATAATGTCGTATTGTTCTGTGACACGATTCTTTGTTTTTTAACTACAAACCAACCCGATAGTGATTTTTCAGATGTATTCAGCCACAAACCGATTATAATTTATAATTTAATCCGATTATACGGTTAAAATATAATTATTTTACATGTTACACGTGCATCGTTTCACAGACACGATCGTATATAAACACGTCTCGTGTCTTTTCCGGGACAGAAACGTATCTAAATACACAAAGCTAAAGCGGTAGCTATTCACTTCCTGTATTTGTTAGCCACATTAGCATCGAGAATCCAACCGATAATAACAAATGAACGTCATCTCTATAATAATATATACACACGTTATATATAAACGTGTATGTGTCGCGTGTCATGTTCACGTCTGCATCATTACAGAACAGGACACGGGCTTTTTCTCCAGCTGACCTGTATAACACCTACATACTGTACGACCCTCAGCACAGTTTTATTAACTTATTTACTCAACGACGCTAAAGTGTGATGTTTTAATACGGAATAATTCTACACAATAAAATAAAATCCCATCGAAAGCGTTTTCATTTCGGTCCGTGAACGAGCTCGAGCTCCGTTTACTGACAGGATTCGCGACGGCTGAGGTGATTTTTTTTTTAGCACAAAAACCCATTTAAACGTCTTTATCGTAAGCAAAACGTGTAAAAAAATAAATAAATCCTCCATACCAGAAGCTACACGATGTAAAACGGTTCACATTCCGTCAAAATCAGACGAAAAATGGAGCCTTTCTCACCTTCCAGGAGACGCTGTATTATGGAGTCGATGTTTAATTTGTCCGGTTCCGCCATTTTACTTCTGTTTTCTCGCTGTGTTCAAGCACCTCAGGGATCTCAGTCACCAATAAACGTCAAAATAATAATAATAAAAATAACAGTAATAAGGCCCCGAGCAAAGAAAAAAGAAAAGTGGGCAATTCGTTAAAAAAGAAGAATAAGAAGAAAAGAAAGAGAGCGTTTTTTTTTTTTGGTTAGCCGCTAGCTTAGCTTTCCTTGGCTAGCTGCTAACATTTAGCTTAGCTACACCGCGTTAGCTTAATAAATACCCGTATTATTAATACTAAACCAAAAAGGGTTTATATCATACAAAAATATTACATATAGCTTCACTGCCTGCCTGTTTTTCTCCCTATTATTCTGACCGTCTTCACCCTTTTTAACGGTCTCTCTTCCTTCGGTCCTCCACCAGCACTAAAAAAAACAGGACCGTGCTGCTAAAGGAGGGCGGGAACACTGCGCGTACGTTTAACTCTATCCGACAGCGGATTGGTCCGTGGTCTAGGTTTGAACCGAGTTTCAGCGTGCTCATTGGTCGCTTCTAGCGTCAACCACATAGTTCAACGCGACGGCCTTGTTGTAAAAGTGTGACGTCAACGTACCGACTGAAATAGTGCAAAATGAATCTTTTGGACGATTCGATTCATTTACGATACATTTGAATACAGTGATTCGAATCTTTAACTTACCGGTTCGATAAAGTGTAAGTTATTTTTCGTTAAATAAAAATCTGTATGCACCAAAACAATGTTTTAATAAACGCTTATATTACAATAAATTTAGATTTTTTTTAGAATAAGACTACAACAGTTTTAGAGATGTATGAATATGTCTATACACAGAATAAAACACTTTTACATTTTATAATATTTTATTATTTTTATTCATTCTTTTAATTTAATTTATAAGTTATTTATTACTAATTTAATTTAATTTATTATTTATTTATTTTTTCTATATAATTAGGCATGTCTAAATATAAACGTTTATTTAAAAATATATATATAAAATGTACACAATAATAATAATAATAATAATAATAATAATAATAATAATAATAATAATAATAATAATAATAATAATAAATAACTAAATACTCAAGGTATCCAGATTTATGTTAATAACTAAATCTGTCCAATTTGTCCACACAAACCATAGTGTTAATTTAATGCCTGAACCTTAATGTCGGCATAGGGGATTCCCACACCTGACACACACATTTTCACATCACACACATCCTGAAGGGGTAAAAATATATATATATATATATATATATATATATATATATATATATATATATATATATATATATATATATATATATATATATATACAGTAAATAAATAGGCCTGTAATCTGGGATGGATTCTTTGGTGATCAGAATCCAGGCATGATTATTTCCATATCAGACACAAAATAATCTGGAAAAGATTATACTGCTTCACAATAGGCACCTTATTTACACACTGCCTTTAGGGCACATTGTGTCACCTCATGTAAATAAGACAGGGACTTTTTTACTGCACATTTCTTTAACAAAACTGTTACCTGCTGTTTCTCTGAATCATGAGGTGAACGTATGTTTATACTTTTGCACAGAAATATGTAATGCAACATTATTAATACTATAATATATAAAAAATTAAGTGTTATGCAGCATCCACGAGAATAAGGAAACTAAAGACATTCATTATACAAGCAGACTTAATGTCCAGACAATAAAGGTTTCGAAACCTAAATATAACCAAATGTTGTAAATATCGCCATCTTGTGGTGATATTCGTCCATAACACTATACAGTATTAAATTATAACTGTCTTTCCTAATGACTGTTTTTCTTTATTTTACCTTTTAACAATTTATACTTTACTGAAAACATATTCAGGACTCAAGATTAAAAACCTGCAATTCATTATTTTTCAAATGAATCTGAGGGTAAAATGTAACACAGGCAAAAAAACAACAACAAGAAAAAACTACTGGCTTCCAATTAACAAAATTAATTATATTATAATTGATATAATTATATTTTGATACATAATCTACAACTAATCCCAAAATTGTTATTTTTTTTATTTATTTTTAAGGTGGACCTTTAAAACTGAATTAAATTAAAATATAAATCTAATCTATAAATAGAAATATAATAGTCCATGGACATTTAGTTGATGTTAAATTGAAATCTAAAAAATTAATAAAATTAAAATTTTATTATATAAAATATAAAACAAAATTTTATATTTATATAATTTTATTCTCTCCTCCTCCTTTTTCATGCATTAAACTATATTTATTTGTCATGTGAGATGATAAAGTGTGTATTTAGATCTGTTTGCTTTAATTTATTTATTATTTTTCAAAACATTCTTTTACGGAATGAAATGAAATGCGAATGTTTGTACACCCTATGGAGAAAATGAAGATTTAAGAAGTTTTATTTATAGATGTGTTTTATGCCTCAGGGGTTTACACTTATCATTAACAAATGAACAGCAATAATCTGAACAAAATTGGACGTTTGTTTCTTTTCTGTGGATCGGTGAATTGTTTTAGACTTTTTGTTTTCAGTTGTAGATAATTTGTAATATTTAAGCAGGACTAGAGGGGGTCAAAACTTTTGCATTTAACGGTTTTAAAACAGGTTCCTGTATTAATTATTCGATGGTCCTCCGGTGTGTGTGTGTGTGTCTGTGTGCATGTGTCTGTGTGTGTATGTGTGTCATTGTGTATGTGTGTGTGTGTGTGTGTGTGTGTGTGTGTGTGTGTGTGTGTGTGTGTGTGTGTGATTGTGTGTGTGTCTCTGTGTATGTCTGTGTGTCTGTGTCTGTGTCTGTGTGTGTGTCTGTGTGTCATTGTGTGTGTGTCCGGGTGTGTGTCTGTCTGTGAGTTTATGTGTGTGTCTGTGTGTGTGTCTGTGTGTGTGTGTGTGCTTGTCTGTGTGTCTATGTGTGTGTGTCTGTGTGTGTCTGTGTGTGTGTGTGTCTGTGTGTGTGTGTGTCTGTGTGTGTGTGTCTGTGTGTGTGCGTGTCTGTGTGTGTGTATATGTGTGTCTGTGTGTGTATATGTGTGTGTGTGTGTGTGTGTGTGTGTGTGTGTGTGTGTGTGTGTGTGTGTGTGTGTGTGTGTGTGTGTGTGTGTGTGTGTGTGTGTGTGTGCTATAGCACTGGAGCTGCTACAAAACCCAAATGTTCGACTCAAACCACACACACAGGACCAGAAAAACTAAATGTAGTTGGATCATCAGCGATGAGGAGAAATGTGATGTCATAAAGCTGCATTTGAATAAAGGTCTTCGGACTTTGATGGATTTCTCCTCAGGAGCTGGAGAAGCTCTCCTCAAGCACAGACACACAAACACACAGACACACAAACACACAGACACACAGACACACAAACACACAGACACACAAACACACAGACACTCAGACACACAAACACACAGACACACAAACACACAGACACACAGACACACAGACACACAAACACACAGACACACAAACACACCGACACACAGACACACAGACACTCAGACACACAGACACACAGACACTCAAACACACAGACACACAGACACACAAACACACAGACACACAAACACACAGACACACAGACACACAAACACACAGACACACAAACACACAGACACTCAGACACACAAACACACAGACACACAGACACACAGACACACAGACACACAGACACACAGACACACAGACACACAAACACACAGACACACAAACACACAGACACACAGACACACAAACACACAGACACACAAACACACAGACACACAAACACCCAGACACAAAAACACACAGACACACACAGAGACACAAGACACACGGACACACACAGACACAGACACACAAACACACAGACATCCCCACACACAGACACACAAACACACACAGACACCCACACACAGATACAAGACACACAAACACACACAGACACCCACACACAGACACACAAACGCACAGACACCCACACACAGACACACAAACGCACAGACACCCACACACAGACACACAAACACACACAGACACCCACACACAGACACAAGACACACAAACACACACAGACACCCACACACAGACACAAGACACACAAACACACACAGACACCCACACACAGACACACAAACGCACAGACACCCACACACACAGACACACAAACACACAGACACCCACACACACAGACACACAAACACACAGACACACAAACACACAGACACACCAACACATAGACACACAGACACACTTTAATTAAAGACTCACAATTAAAAGACTCTAAATATTTCATCATTTATAAAGAGCAGTGAACAAAAAGAAATCTTGTGAGGATGTAAAAGTTTAAACCTTTAATTCTCTCAGCTTCACCGGCCTGCAGAGTTTTTGGAAAATGACCATATTATTTATGTCAAAACAAAACAAAACAAAACAAAACAAAACAAAACAAAACAAAACAAAACAAAACAAAACAAAACAAAACAAAACAAAACAAAACAACATTTCCTTTATAACCCTGACATACAATAAACTAGAAGACTGAACGCAGAGTAAAGAAATGAATTCATCTTCAGGCATTTAAGCCTGGATCGGGAGAATCCCTCAGGAATGCTGGGCGTGGGACAGGAACACACACACACACACACACACACACACACACACACACACACACACACACACACACACACACACACACACACACACAGTCATACCTAGGGGCATTTTGGTGTCAACAGTCCTCTTAACAGCAGTATTTGGGTGGAGAACACACTCAGAAACTGCACAGAGATGAGCTCAGGATCAAACCTAGGACCCTGGAGAACACGACACATGGAACAGCACATAGACATTTAAAGCATTTGACAGACGCTTTTTATCCAGAGTGACGTACAAAAGTGTCTCAGTGAACCGCTACACTAACACACACTGCAGCACCAAGTCACAGGATATACACAGTAGGATAAGGAGGTGCCAAAACTTCAGCACATGTCAGATTAAGTTAGAGCAGCTGCTGTCTCTAATGCACATGTTTGTTGGTTTCTTTTAAAACTCTTAATGGTTTAATGTAGAAACCTACAGCAGTTCATATCAGACTTCGTGATTACTCAATAAACTCTTAAAGAAAAAAATAATATTCAAATCTCTTTCTGTGGAATAACGTAACATCATTTTTTTTATATAAATCTTTATTTTTAACAGAAAAGAAAAAATCTGATTTTATTTAAAAATATTTTTATCAGATTATTAAATAATAATATGATAAAATTATATTTTATCATATTATTATTTAACCATATTATATTACACCAGATTACATATTTCTTTAATTGTTTTATTTCAAAAAAATTAATAACTATCTTTATTAATTATTATTATTATTATTATTATTATTATTATTATTATTGTTATTATTATGATTATTATTATTATTATTATTATTATTATTATTATTATTATTGTTATTATTATGATTATTATTATTATTATTATTATCATCATCATCATTATTATTATCATCATTATCATTATTAATAGCACTTGTTCGGAATATTTTTCCTGCCCAGTTTCAGTCAGAGGAGAATCTGTGTGTTATGTAACATCACATTAATCTCCTCATCAGTGATTCATGGTTTCAGGGTAAGAGAAGCATCACAGTGTCTCGAGGAAACTTCCCCTGATGATGATGATGATAATGATGATGAGGGTCTGGATGTGGGTTTGTTTGTTTGTAGTTTGTGGTTGTTGTTGTTGTTGTTGTTGTTGTTGTTGTTGTTGTTGTTCTGTAGTCGACTGTAACGTCACTAAATTTGGGATTTGAGTTTTGGTTCTTTTGAGTTGAGTCGACATGTTTAACTGCACAAGAAAAAGTATTAGGACATACAGTTTTAGATGAAAATAGAAAAAGCTGAAGACTCAAATAGTATTTATTTATTTATTACTTTATTATAAATATTAATCTGTTAATTCTAATTAATTATAACATCTGAAAGGTTTATGTCATGTTTTTATTCACGGAGGTGCTAAAATTATTTAAATTTATTTATTTATTTATTTATTTGTTCATTCATTCATTTATTCATTCGTCCGTTCGTTTATTTATTTATTTATTTATTTATTTATTTATTTATTTATTTATTTATTAAACAAATAATTTGCCATTCCTGTGTCGTAGTATTTAATGTTGCACAAATTTTTTTTCCTGTGGATTATTTCATTTCCTCATAAACACACGCTACGTCCACACGTGAATGTGTGTAAGCGTCAAACACGTCACTGAGCCGTAACCAAAAATGTAAAAATGTTAAAGAAAAACCAAGAAAGGTCACAGGTCTGATGACTGAGACGATGTGGTAACATGAACGTGAGAAGTGGAGAAGCTGAAACTCTGGAGAAATGTGGGGTGAACAACAGACATAGACAAGTCCAGTCTGGTCTGGAGTTAAAAAAAACTTCTTCCCTTCTTCCTCTTCAGTCCTCTACAAAAGCTTCCATTCTTCATCCCTCCTTCATCAGACGCCTGAGTGAGCGACAAAGAGAGGAACCGAAAAACTTTAATTCTACGCTTCAGAAACATTCAAGACTCCTAAAAGGTTGGAACTTAAAACATATTATTTTTTAATTTAATATAAAAACATTTAATATTTTTATAATTTATTTTTAAATGATTTGTTTTAAATTTTCAAAATTTACTTATAAGATCATAACATAAATTTTAAATCTCATATAAAATCGTATTTGTATTATTTCATTTAATTCGTTTGTTTTAAAATGTTTAATCTCTTTTTTAAAAAAAATATTTGCATAGAAATTGTATATTTGTATATTTTTTATTTATATATGAAATTGTGTATATATATATATATATATATATATATATATATATATATATATATATATATATATATATATATATATATATATATAAATTAAAGATAAATTAATTAAATATTAATAAATATCTTGGAATAAACTATAAGATATTTTTAGCTACAGGAACTTTGCGAGCTCTGTTAAGTTTCTCGTCTGTTTGTTATCATTTTCCATCCGTGGGGAAAAAACCCGCAACATTTTTTGTCTTAAAATGTTCTAAAACTTTCTTTTGCAATTTTTAAATTCTTTATTCGTTTTTATTCACATTTTCCGTCTTATTTATCATTCTACGGTCTAAAATCCCCAGAGATTTAATATTGTGTTTTTTTTCACGCTACAAATCAACACCGATTTTTTTTTCTTCTTCTCTCTGAACTGATTTTTTTGCCGCAGCTTTTTAACAAATAATCGATCAGCGTTTCAGACTCGTGTCACGTTAGATTATAATTTTTAGTCGTCTGTGGAGCCGTTGAACACATCTCCAGAAACAGCATCAGTAATTACAGGTAGTCGGTGTGTTTTTCACCGCATCACCTCACTGCCTCGCCCTGCACAAAGACACACAAAGACACACAACATGTCTGTGATGATCCTCAGATAACAAAATGAATCCAGGTTTTGTAATAACACGATGAATCACGGTGTTTGTCCGTGTGAAACTTTTATACACCAAAACTTACAGGAACAGCCTTTTGGCGCCCTTTTATTACTTATTTATTTATTTTGCTGTAGTCCTGCGTTATGGTTTGGTATTTGGTTGGACGCCAGAAAGACCTGCAGATGAAAAGCGGGTAAAGACGCGTCAGGACGTGTCAGGGCTTTATTTTATTATTTTTTTTAAGAGATTACTTCAAAACTGTAGCCAGAAGGTAGAAAATCCTGCATGGGCTTGTTCACAAGGAGGTTTCAGACTCTCAGGCATGCAGTGGTGTGTGTGTGTGTGTGTGTGTGTGTGTGTGTGTGTGTGTGTGTGTGTGTGTGTGTGTGTGTGTGTGTGTGTGTGTGTGTGTGTGTGTGTGTGTTTACAACATAGTGTAACGCAAGACTGATTTAACCACGGAGGATAAAAAGACTAACCCTTATCTCCTCCACTGAAAAACACCATGACGAATCAGATACAACAACAAGTCCAGAAACAAATCCTTATTAGTGAAGAAAAGACAAAAAAATAGAAAGCAAATCAGACGATGATTTACAAAGTGATGAACATCTCGGTCTGATTCCTGCTGGCGTTAGAACACTAAACAGTTATAAAACTAATATTTCTCTTTATTCTTATAGAAATAATTGTTTTTAAACAAACAGTTTGGAAAAACAAAACTGAGACGAGTTAAAAATGTTTAAAAGTCAATAATTTTAGGTCAATTGTTGTCATTTTATGATAAAAAAAAACAACAACCCCACCCCACTGCCCCCACCCCACCGCCCCTACCACTTGCATTAGAACAGAAAAAAGGACAGAAATACAAAATTACAGAAAGAAAGAAAGAAAGAAAGAAAGAAAGAAAGAAAAAAAACAGAAAGAAAGAAAGATATACAGAAAGAAAGAAAGAAAGAAAGAAAGAAAGAAAGAAAGAAAGAAAGAAAGAAAGAAAGAAAGAAAGAAAGAAAGAAAGAAAGAAAGAAAGAAAGAAAGAAAGAAAGAAAGAAAGAAAGAAAGAAAGAAAGAAAGAAAAAGAAAGAAAGAAAGAAAAAACATAGAAAGAAAGAAAGAAAGATATACAGAAAGAAAGATATACAGAAAGAAAGAAAGAAAGAAAGAAAGAAAGAAAGAAAGAAATACAGAAAGGAAGAATCTGAGGCTTTAGAGTTGTGAAAAATGTGGGTTCCATGAAGGATGTTCAGAGAAAGGACACGAGACGTTGGGACACGAGACGTTTCTTCATTTCTGTCACGTTTCCTCATTTTGCGGCGAATTGAACTTACATAACTGTCCGAAGGAACCGAGGCGTCGTTCACATAAAGACAAGAATGTTCTGATGAAAATCTGTGGGAAAGTTTTGACCACACTGTAAAATCACACAGTTGTTTTTTTGTGTGTTTTTTTACTCACTGGGGATTAAAACCTTCCTCCTCCTCAGGATGGGATCATCAGCAATACAGATGGTGTGTGTAGGTGTGGGGATTCTGGGCCTCATCGCTGGCATCGTCACCTGCGTCCTCCCCAGCTGGAAGGTTTCCTCCTTCACTGGACAGAACATCATCACAGCACAGGTACACACACACACACACACACACACACACACACACACACACACACACACACACACACATAGTGTTTAACTGCACCTATCCATTACAGCTCAGGTGTGATCAGCTCAGATGACTCAGACATGTGAGACTGCGTTGTGTTAAAAGTGACTTAGCTAAATTAGGGATGCTGAGTTGAGGTGAGTGAGTAAAACTAGATGAGTCATGTGACATTAATCAGGTGTGTAAAATTAGCTCAAGTGAATCAGGCCTGCTTACATCAAGTACTAAATCGGCTCAGCTGAATTATGTGTATCAGATGAGCTCAGGTGAATCAAGTGCGTCTAATAACCTCGGCTATTTTAGGCGACGTGGATCAGATGTGTAGAATTAGTTCAGTTACATTGGGCAAATCAGGTGAGGTGAATCAGATCACTTGAATTTGTCAGACATTTAAACACATCTGGAATTTTAACACATCTGATTCAAATCTGACTCCCAATTACATCAGTTAAATGAGGTGAATCAGGTGAAGTGAATCAGGTGAAGTGAATCAGGTGAAGTGAATCATTTGGCAGATGCCCTTATCAAGAGCGACTTATCTCATTTGAGTCCAAATGGGAAAAAGGTGTAGTATGTGAACGTGTAACCCATCTACTGTGTGTGTGTGTGTGTGAGTGCAGGTTCAGCAGGAAGGCCTTTGGATGGAGTGTGTGTACCAGAGCACGGGCCAGCAGCAGTGTAAATCCTATGAATCACTGCTGATCCTGGGCTCAGACATCCAGGCGGCTCGTGCCATGACCATCGTGTGCTGCATGCTGACGTCGATCGCCCTGCTGATGCTGTTTGCCGGCGCCGAGTTCACCACATGTGTCGAAAACGAAGACATCAAGCCGAAGATCTGCCTGGTGGCAGGTGTGTGCATGCTCATATCCGGCCTGCTGCTCATCATCCCCGTCAGCTGGACGGCCAACAACGTGGTAAGCAACTTCAACAACCCGCTGGTGAACCCATCGAACCGCAGAGAGCTCGGCCCATGCATCTTCATCGGGTGGGCCGGAGGAGTGCTCCTCCTGCTGGCCGGAGGACTGCTGTGCTGCTTCAGCCGTCCACGATCCGGAGGCTCCGGAGGCACCGCTAAGTACTACAGCAACAGCGCATCTGCTCCGGCTAAAAACTACGTCTAGACAAACAAGAAACATTTCATTTAAGAGTGTCAGGATGTGTCGGTCTAAACCACTATCATCGATAAAAAAATTACATTAAAAAGAGGCGGAGCAATCAGAATCCAAAATGTAAACTATGAAATCTAATAAAAGAAACAGGAACAAATGTATTTATCAGTATAACACTGTAAGATAATCTGATATAGTACGATTGTTAATATTATGCTACATACTTACAGATAATTGTGTCATAAATATACATTTAAACGTTATTTTATACCATCATACCCCAAAAAACTGTATTGTTAAACATCCTCTAGTCTCATTTGAATAATTTAAATATGGGCGGGGCTTCTTTATCAATGGAATGTGGTGTGTGTTAATAAGATAAATAAACCTCAAACCTCAGAGTTTGTAAATATTACTCAGGATGATGAAAAAATCACCAAATGTCTTTATATTCATTTACATGTTTATGGTTTTTTTTTCATGAGGGACAAAGTAATAAAAATTATATTTCAGTATTTTTTTTTTTTTTAAATAATTTCAGAAAAGCTACAGCAGCACGATTCTATGTATTACGCTTCATTAGAGCCTTTATGTCAGAGATTATTAAGAAAGTCTCACACACTGTTAGAGCAGCTAAAGATGAAGACGTTTGGGTTTAGTCAGGGGTTTGGTGTAGGAGAGCTTGTTAGTGCCGTGTGGGATTAGACGGGCGTGTCACGTTGGTTAGTGAACATAAAATGGTAAAACTGTAACATCATGGCTTTGCTTTTTATATTTTAATAAAACTAACATTCCTAAATATTTGATTATGTTTCATGTTTATTTGGAGTTTTTTGTCCATTGATGATGATGATGATGATGATGATGATAGGACAGATTTTTTTTTATTATGCAAGCAGACAATTACAATATTTACAGAAGAGAAATTAGATGCAAAATACAAATACAAAGACCAACATAACAAAACGTGTGTGTGTGTGTGTGTGTGTGTGTGTGTGTGTGTGTGTGTGTGTGTGTGTGTGTGTGTGTGTAACTGTAACTGTAAGTGTGTGGGAGTGGATATATATGAATGAAGGAGCATGTAGGGAATAGAACAGAAATAATATATATTTATATAAATCAAAAAGAGGAAAATATATTAATTTAAATAATAATAACTATAATGACAATAATAATGATGAAGATAGTAATAGTATCACACAAGACAAAAAAATACATAAAATAAATTTAACCAGGGAAAAAAAATAAAAAATGTAAAATGGGGTATGAGGAAGGTGACAATATCAACAGTAATAATAATAATAATAATAATAATAATAATAATAATAATAATAATAATAATAATAATAATAATAATAATAATAATAATAATAATAATGAAAAATCAAATTAATAAGAAATAGTAATAATAGGATTAGCAGTAGTAATAATGACAAATATATTTACAAATATACTCATTTCATCCAGAATGAAGGAGAGGTTAAAGGATCAGGAAGAGGACCAACAGAAATGTAGTAGTAATAGCAATAATAATGCTGATACAGCCATTAATAGTAATAATAATAATAATAATAATAATAATAATAATAATAATAATAATAATAATAATAATAATAATAACGGTAATATTGATACAGCTATTAATGATAAGGTATTATAAAGCTGCCGCTGATACCCCTCATGGCCATGGCATAGTAAAGACCCCCGCCGGCGTCATATTACAACGGGCTATCAAGGTGAGGTGCTGCGGTATCCAGGGTCCCAAAATCCATCCCCATCCCCAGCCGTCCCACACATGCCATGTCAGTTTTATGATGATGGTATAGATGATGATGATGATGATGATGATGATGATGATGATGATGACAGTATCTCATAGCCACACCCCTAAAATGTTTACATGCTGAACCATAGTGCAAAGAGGCGGATCTTTCTTTACGCTTAGCTCTGATTGGTGGGATGTTGGTGTTCCACAGGTCACTATGACCAGAGTTTCTCTTGATCCCTGATTAATGAAAACAACATTACAGTGACTACTGTGTATAAACTGCCATGGATATAAAAGATAATAGAACATTCTAGGGTGTGCAGGAAGTCTGCAATAATATCATTAATATTCAGCATATAAACAGCAGTATGTGTCAAAATACTGATAAAAGTTCATTCATTCATTCATTCATCTTCTACCGCTTATCCGAACTTCTCGGGTCACGGGGAGCCTGTGTCTATCTCAGGCGTCATCGGGCATCGAGGCAGGATACACCCTGGACAGAGTGCCAACCCATCACAGGGCGCACACACACTCTCATTCACACACACACTCACACACTACGGACAATTTTCCAGAGATGCCAATCAACCTACCATGCATGTCTTTGGACCGGGGGAGGAAACCGGAGTACCCGGAGGAAACCCTCGAGGCACGGGGAGAACATGCAAACTCCACACACACAAGGTGGAGGCGGGAATCGAACCCCCGACCCTGAAGGTGTGAGGCGAACGTACTAACCACTAAGACACCGTGTCCCCTAATAAAAGTTAAATATAAATAAAGTGTGTATTTACAGTGTGATACAGTGGAGATCAAATCAGAGCAGATTATATGGAATATGAGCTACGGGTTAGAACATTGTTCTACAGGAACTGAGACACCGAGAAACCTTGATGTTGTGGAAAACTCAGCACTTTAATGTAGAGGGACTGCGTGATGTCACTGGTGTCTGGTCCACTCTTCCTCCTGTTGTCTTCCTCACTACAGTAACTCGTGTAAGTTTCTTAGTCATAACTTTGTTGCTGAGAATTTTCCAGAGGTTTAGATCAGGACTCTCAGGCTGGACACTGACGAGGAAGGAACCACAGGAGGTTTTTGATAAACATCTGCATTCACCTTCCGTGTAACTGTAGATGAAGCCAAACTCCTGCTGCAGAAATCATCCTCGAACCTTCACACTTCCTCCTGAACCTTTTACTGACTTTGTTACACACTCTGAGTTCGGTCTGTCAGCGGTCTGACGAGGGACGTAATGTTTACCATCAGACCTGAACCAGATAAACTGACAATACTTCATAAATGTGGATGTGTGAATTCAGTCATTTTGAGACACAAGAAAGATTTTTCATTAAAATATTAATGGATTTTATTTGAAACTTTCTAACACATATATTAATAAACTGAGGCTTAAAGAACAACTTGAAATATTTAAATCCCCAAAAAACAAAAATTTGATGATTTATAGAAAAGCTATGACTCTTTCTTTCTCTCTACATTCTTTTACCTCTCTCTCTCTCTCTCTCTCTCTCTCTCTCTCTCTCTCTCTCTCTCTCTCTCTCTCTCTCTCTCTCTCTCTGTGTTCTAGCTTTTATATTTGTTTTCTCTTCTTCAACTCTTGCTCTCCAGCTCACTAACTCGCTTTGTCAGCTGCTCAACCAGCTCCCTCAAGTCCTTCAGCTCCTTCTGCAGAGCCTGAATATCCTGAGAGAGAAAGAGAGAAAGAAAAGTATTAAAATGTAATTCTTTTAGAGCAGTGCAAGTGTGTTAGTATGTGTGTGTGTGTAGATGTGTGTGTAGATGTGTGTGCATGTGTGTATGTGTGTGTGAGTGTGTGTATATGTGTTAGTGTCTGTGTGTGTTTGAGTGTGTATGTTTGTGTGTGTGTGTCTGTGTGTGTGAGTGTGTGTATATATGTTTGTGTCTGTGTATATGTGTGTGTCTGTGTGTATGTTTGTGCGTATGTGTGTGGGTGTCTGTGTGTGTATGTTTGTGTGTATGTGTGTGTCTGTGTGTGTGTGTGTGTGTGTGTGTATGTTTGTGTATATGTTTGTGTATGTTTGTGTGTGTGTGTGTGTGTGTGTGTATGTGTGTGTTTGTGTGTGTGTCTGTGTGTGTGTGTGGGTGTGTGTGTATGTTTGTGTATGTATGTGTATATTTGTGTGTGTGTGTGTGTATGTGCGTGTTTGTGTCTGCGTGTGTATATGTGTGTATGTGTGTGTGTGTGGTTTGTGTGGTTTGTGTGTGTGTGTGTGTGTGTGTTTGTGCGCAGGTTTGTGTGTGTTTGTGTGTTTGTGTGTGTGTATGTGTGTGTTTGTGTGTGTGTGTTTGTGTGTGTTTGTGTGTGTGTGTGTTTGTGTGTGTGTATGTGTGTGTCTGTGTGTATGTTTGTGTGTATGTGTGTGTATGTGTGTGTGTGTGTGTATGGTACCCCTCCGTTGGCGTGTTGTAGCCCAGTGGAGGCTGCTGGAGAACACAGGAGGCTCTTGATGACTTTAAACTCTTTGTTCTTGGTGGTTGCAGTAAAACCGTCCTTCAGAGAGATCAGAATCGGTTTCCCTTCTTTACCTGAGAACCAGTCATCAGCCTCCACCGACGGCTCGGGACCGATGGTGTCAGGGTACAAGTCCTCCTGAAACAGGTCGGACTGAACCACACACAAACACAAACATCAGGGGAGTTAAAGGGTCTGAGCTGTGTGTGTGTGTGTGTGTGTGTGTGTGTGTGTGTGTGTGTGTGTGTGTGTGTGTGTGTGTGTGTGTGATGTACTCTCTCTATCTGTTTCTTATCTCTCTATCTGTTCATCTATCCTAACTTATGTGTCTTTATTTCTCTTTTTCTCTAGTGTATAGATACTAAATGTTAATTAGTAGATTGTGTGTGTGTGTGTGTGTGTGTGTGTGTGTGTGTGTGTGTGTGTGTGTGTGTGTGTGTGTGTGTGTGTGTATGTGTGTGTGTGTGTGTGCCTTTACCTTACGTGGTACAGTCATGACGATAGGCTCACACTTTCTCTCATGAAGCTTATAGAATCTGAAATGTAAGAATAGATTAGCATCCAGGCATTCACTGTGTGTGTGTGTGTGTGTGTGTGTGTGTGTGTGTGTGTGTGTGTGTGTGTGTGTGTGTGTGTGTGTGTGTGTACCTGGCGATCTCACACTTGTTGACCTCCAGTCCTCTCTTGGGCATGTAGCCCATTCCCTTCTGACTCTCTTTACTGCTGTACATAGACAGATAGTGCACATACGGAGCCTCATCTGTCACCTCAAAGT
>NC_062532.1:23036539-23041539 GCF_022655615.1 Tachysurus fulvidraco
ATTTATTTGAAATCATTACAGGTTTTTACAAGCAGTTAAAGTTCCATTTCTCCTTTTCAGTCCTTTTATTAAGGTTTCTTGACTTTTGGAGTCATAGCACTATCACACACACACACACACACACACACACACACACACACACACACACACACACACACACACACACACACACACACACACACACACACACAGAGTAACTGATGTGTATTTTAAAAACAGACAGCTGTCTTTTCTGTCACACACTTGTTCTGCTTGCATTCACCACATCCTGTGTAGTTGTGCAGATACACAAACTGCCCAAATATGGCAAAAAAAGCGCGCACAACGCGTGTGTGAACGTGGAAACAAAAAACAGACGTGTGAAAGATCTGATGACGCTTTGTGAAGAAACCTGACTTCCTGATCGTGAGTAAAATGATGTGTCGACTCTCTCGAATCAGGTATTTTAGGTGAAAGCGTTTAGATGAGCGTTTTCCTCGTTATTCATTTTAAACACTGCTGTTAGTCAAAAAGCGAGCACAAAACTGACAAACGGTGAAACATTGCAAAATTGCTTTTGTTGAAAAAAAAAGGAAGTGAGCGCGATGAGTCGACTCATGGGTGAGCCGAATCAAACGATCAAATGAATCAGTGAACGGAGACGGAGCTTTTTACAAATTCAAACCTTCAAACCAGCACAGAGAGAATAAGGGGATGGAGTCACGTGTGCTGTTTGCTCAGCATCACAGTTTACAAACCTCACCCCAGCTCATTTTTATGGTTCATTATTACAGTAAAATGCTAGAATGTGTTTTTATAAACATGACTGTGTCTTTTTTATTTTGATTTTTTTGGCTTAACTGATAAGAAAAAAAAAATCTGATCGACTGATAAAAAGCTGAATATTGAGTCGATCTGGAAGTGAGTTACAACTTGAGCCAGTTATCATCAGGTCAGAGTCACACAATGTACGATATACAGTCACTATCACATTAATTGTTTGTTTGTTTGTTTGTTAACAAATCTGGACATTTATCTAAGATACCTCTGTTAAAATAAATGATAAAGTAAATAACATCGGCTCTAAAGATATCACTGATATCACCGGTGACTAATAATTTATGATCTACAAAAAGAATAACGATTATATTACGCTATATTATATAAAATCTTATTATGTTATATTATTGCGCTATGATCCTACTTTATCTGTTGCTGTTTAGCCAGACGTTAGTCATTTTAATACCCATGATGCACCGCGGGTGTGTCCGTTAACCCGGCGCTCACCTTGCTGAGCGGCAGGACGATGAAAGCTCCTCCTCCGCTGGCGTCTACGATCATGGCCACGAACTTGGGGTTGACGGAGCAGAAATTGCTGTCCCACGTCATCTGAGAGATCCTGATGTCATCGTAGCACTGGTCCGCCTTCACGGCCTGGCCGAAGACGTGCCGGAATTTACTGGACCTCACGACTTTCCTGGACATGATGAGCTGCGGAGACGGAGACGGAGACGTTAACAAGCAGATCTGAAGCAGATCTCTCTGTGTGTTCTGCACAATGCATTGGGAAATAGATTGACTTACATGACTTATTGTTACAGTGCTGAGTGTGTGAATGGTGTGCTCTCGTCTTGTGCGGTGCTTTAGTCATATGAGAACGAATGCAACCATCTCACTTTGACTGTTTGTCTGTTTCTGAGTAAACTCAAGAATAATGTGAGGAAGTGATTTTGAATCGACTCACAGGAGGAAGTGAACCAGTCTAACTATCTGAGCCGAAGGACAGAGCTGCAGGACTGCAGACATTCCACGTGCAAATAAATTGTGGACAATTGAGAACATGAGCACTGGACACTCTTTATAAACTTCTAGAACATTAGCAGATCGTTCGATGATTTAGTGATTTATATACACACTCGTCAGCCTGTCATATACTGTACATACTCGTCAGCCTGTTATATACACACTCGTCAGCCTGTCATATACACACTCGTCAGCCTGTCATGTATGCACTCGTCAGCCTGTTATATACACACTCGTCAGCCTGTCATATACACTCTCGTCAGCCTGTCATGTACGCACTCGTCAGCCTGTTATATACACACTCGTCAGCCTGTTATATACACACTCGTCAGCCTGTTATATACACACTCGTCAGCCTGTTTCTGACCAGTGAATGAAAGAGTGTTTTTTCGAACACAAGATGTTTCTACACCAACCTCAGAATAGGTTTTTGATTAATTGAATGATTGCGTAACCAAACAAATCAAAAGAATCAATTTCACTCTGATTCAGACTCAGCAAATGAATTAACAGTGTTAATTAGAATCTAGTCAAACTCGTACACAGTGTTTTTGTAGTCTGATGAAGACCTGACATGGCTGGATAGTTTGTCACTGAGGTGTAAAAATCTTTAGTACATTTAACCTTTGACTAAGTTAAATGGCCGTTCAGGTTATCGTGTAGGAATACGAGAGGATGTGATGTGATGTGATGTGAACGAGAAATTTAAGGGATTTGTGAAAATATTGAAGATATTCATAGCTTCCAAAAATCAGAGGCCAAAGTTCTGCTTAGATCCTTAAGGGTTCCTTAATCCTCAGAGCAGCAGAAAAGAAGAACTTTGAAGGGTGAACCAGAGAAGAGCGACGAAACAGGGTGCAAGCAAAAAAGTGCTGTGCAAAACTTTGCACACCTCCAACATGTACAGACTGTCGTACAGTTTATCTACAGAAAAATTCGACGTTAATAGACAAACACTTTGAGGAAGAATGCGTGAGACTCACTTTTTAATTTTTATGCACAAAACCAATAAGACCAATAAGCACTAAATATCTTGATGCTGGGAATGAAAATGTGAAGGGGGCACAAACTTTAGGTGCACTGAGTTGTAGTAAAACGAGTAAATTCTAGACCAAAGGGAGTTACATTTGGAGGCACATGGACAGGATGAATGTACGAAGGTGCGCCGCGTTGTGCACAACGTGCTGAAACTTACACCGGAAATGTCTTAAAAAGGAAACGCATGGTTCAAGATGACTGAGTCGTTAACGCGCGAGAGAAGAGAGTGTAAAACAGAGCGCAAATTTACTGCACATTTAACACCACACGGTGAAACAACACACACAAAGCTCTAATATCACATCACATTTATCTTTTAGGTGTTTTCATTAGTTTCATTTAAGTTTTCATTCTGCTTCATCACAACTTCATGAAATAGAGGAAGGAAAGAGAAAGAGGATGATGGTGTAGTCTGTTTTTTTTTCTTTTTTTTTTTTGCTTCGCATCCTCGACTCTCTTTAAGCTCTCTGATGGAAGATGCTTGGCTTGTCGCGCTTGACGTCTTATAGACCGTCTGGGTATCAGAGAATTTTAAAATTGTTGAAGATGCCGTTAAATCATTCACAGAGGAAACAATGTCATTGTAAATCCTGTACTTTCACACAAGACGTTTTTTACGTTGAACTACAGTTTAAATGTAAACCTGCAGCTAGAATGTTGTTTCGAGTTTATTTGTTCTTTTGAATAAACTTGTGAACTGCGAGTTCTATCACATCTTTATGATATTTCTCACAATTTGCAAAAAGGTGTTAATGAAGGTCTGTGAGATTTCAGTTAAAACCACATCCTATTGATCAAACGCACAGATAACGAGGCACGTCTGCGTCCTCTACAGCTTCCTCACATTAATCGCTCCTCTTTACAGTTTGTACATCACCGTCGTCATTTTACTTCAACTTTACTACGTGTTCCTCACATACTTCAGATACGTACATGTGGTAATATTTTCATTCTAGCTCTATCATGATGTTTATATGAAGTTTCACCTTCAGACCTTCAAATTATGACCTTTAATATCATGGCATTTTTGAACACATTAACGGTTAGCGCTGTAGCATAACGTCGTTTACCGCTAAATTGAGTATCAGAGCCGTATTACCTCTTAAACTCTACAGGATTTACCCCTTGCCTATTTTTTGTTCTTCATCCCTCAGAAATAAAAGTAAAGAGCGGTTCATTTCCTTGTTGTCGACACGAGAGCATCATTTCTACCTTTAATATACATTTGAACATCTTCAAGGTAATTATTTTTGCCTTAAGGACTTCTCATGTAGCACGACACGTATCAGCGTACACAAGGTGAAGGAAAAGTTTACTAGTAATATAAATATAGTGACTGTTACACGATAATCATCTTTTACATGCACCTTTCAGGGTAGGACACACCGAAGGCACTACGGTACATCTGGTGTTCCGCTGTTGTACCCTTTTAACAAACAACGCTCGCTATAACACTTTCTCTGTGTAACCGATCAGTACGCACGATGTCCATTACAACATTTACCAAATTTTACCAGATCTTCAATGCATCTCAAGTTTGTGTCTCATATATTTGTCCTAATAAGTGCAGAAGTTTTAGATGCTCTCACAGCCGTTCACCGTACCTGCAGCTGGAAGAGGTTCGGGCCGAGGTTCGGATCCGGTTCTGGTTCTGGCTGCTGACTGAGAGATGGGAAGAGAGAGATAGACAGATAGACAGAGAGAGAAGTGTGTAGGAACTGGGAGGTTTTCTTCTTAAGCGGCAGAGGAAGTGAAAGTTTTATGTAGCAGATGAAAATGGGAGGCGTCTCTCTTTCTGTGTCTCAGAGACACTTCTGCTTTTCTTTTTTTCCTTTTAAAGAGTTGCTCGAGATGATAAAAAGGCTTGCCATCTTCTTGGTGCCATGTGCCATGTGATGCAATTTGCTGACTGAAAAAAAAAGAAAAAAAAAAAGTTGCAGTCGAGGCCTCTGCAGTCGAGGCCGACCTCCGATATGCATCGACACACCAAAAAAAACACACACCACTTCTTCATGAAATGATTTACATGTAAACGTGCAGATCTCTGAGGGGAATCCAGGAAGTAGCTGCACTCAGCTTCATGTAGTTAAAGTAACCTGTAGTACACAACATTCTGAGAGAATCTGGAAGTCACATTGTGTACTTTACTTCACTTTCGCTAGTCATACATGGTCTGGCCT